>NW_015162002.1:362386-374095 GCF_001447785.1 Gekko japonicus | reverse complement strand
GAAAAGCTGGTAGGATTCAGCACCTAGATTTGAATTATTATACAGATCATGAAGTTCACTGGGTAACTGTTATCTGAACCTATCCCACAGGTTCTTGTGATGGCCAACAACACTGTGACCTCACCCATATATTACTGCCCTGAGTTCTTTAGAAGATAACGGTCTGCCTAGATTTTCTGTGTGAATGGTCTTTGTTTGAGCAGCAGGGTTGCCAGCTCTGGGTTGGGAAATTCCTGGAGCTTGGGGAGGATGAGGTTTGGGGAGGAGGCAATTTCACTTTACCCAGTGGGGCAAAATACAATTGTTCCACCATCCAAAGGAGCCATTTTCTCCAGGGGAACTGATATCTGTTGTTTGCATATCTGTTGTAATTCCAGATCTGCAGGCTCCACCAGGAGACTGGCAATTCTAAATCAGTTGTGATGATGAGTGAGCAGTCCAGCTCAAAATGGCCTTCATATGATTTACAGCAGCAGTCAAGAAGGTCACCAATAAACTTTGACCCAATGGGGAACTAAATATTAAGAAGCCAATTAAAAGAATCAGTACCTCTGGTTGCAGTTTATAAACGCAGCTGCAGTGATCTGTCCAATTGTGTTTGAGTCCTTTATTGGGCTCCCGATCAGATTAGAAGAGCCCTCCATGCTACCCTCACCAATAGTTACCCTTGTGTTTGCTAGAGCTACCAAGTACTTACTGCAAATCGGCGGGGGACGTATAGTTCTTGGTGGGAACATTCCCGTGGGAAAAACACAGGCGCTGCACTATCCTGTCACCCAGACATGATTGTGGGCATGTAGCCAAGCGACACTCTGGCAATGGGGCTGAAAACTCGATGGTACCATCGAGTTTCCAGCCCCATTGCCAGAGCGTCGCCCGGCTACGTGCCCAGCATGTTTATGTCATGTCTGGGCAACAGGATAGTGCGACACGGCCATGTTACATGCAAGAATGTTCCGGCGGGGAAGCATGTGTCCCCCGCCGATTTGTGGGTAGGTACTTGGTAACCCTAGTGGTTGCCAATGGGCCTGGAGAAAAAATAATTTGTCTCTTTAATAGAAGCTTAATATGTGGAAATGGGCAGCTGAGACTGTTCTTGGCTTGGATGTAAATAACATCACCTGGTAAATAACATCCTATTAAGTCTCTATTAAAGGGACAGGAGATTTCACCCCAGGAAATTGTCAACCAGTGGCAACCTGACAATAGTTAATGCGGCCCTAAAATCCATTTGTTTTTATTGGTTCCTTTATTCCAGAGCTTTGCAAGCAGTATTCCCACAGATGTGTCCTACTGTCTGGTAATCATCTCAGTGCAAATGAACAAAACTCTTATTAACATTTCAAAACTGTGACACAATGAAGAAAAAATAATCTTTTGCCCCCAAGAGATAAGTTTCAAACCTTTATTTTTCCGCCTGTTATTTTAAAATATCTCTTCTCCATAGTCTGACTTGTTCAGAATAAGTGACTTGCATATAATAAGGTAGTACAGCAATTAGATTATATTTAATGTCTGCTTGCATTTAATGATGGGCATTGTAAAATCAAACAGCACCTTTTATCAAAGATTGCATTGATGTGCGAAGCAGTTCTGCCAAAAGCTTTTTTCCAAATGTATGATCTTATTTCATTAACTTTATTGGAAATAAATATATAAATGCTAACATCCAGAGAGAACCAAGAGGATCGTAGTTGTCTTTGCAGAGGCCAATCCGTTGGCAGGTTGGGTTTTTGTTTTTTTGTTTTTTTTTAAAGTCTGTAACAAAATTCCATTCAAGTTTAGAACAGGATCTAAAAATTAATGGCTTGTTGTCTGAGCAGTTTTGAGAACACATTTATTTATTTTATTTGGAAAATGTCTGTGCTGCCAGGGAATTTGCTACAAAGTAAAACATAAGTTAGACATACACAAAGGAGCATTTAACTCCTGCACCTTTATCAACGCTTAGCATTTATATAGCACTTTCAGTGTTTTGCCTGACATCTTTGCTTTGCTTAAATGTTTTATGTAAACTAGGTACATTGTACCAACTACTGTAAGCTGCCCTGAGCCCGTTCGTGGAGATGGCGAGGTATAAATACAATAAATAAATAAATAAATCTTTGCAACAGCCCTTCAAGGTAATTTATTCCAGTACTGCACATGGGAACTTGATGGAATGGTTTGCCCAAGACCACGTTTTGTAGCAGATGTGAGATTTGAACTGCGAATTTCCCGGAACA
Source organism: Gekko japonicus (assembly GCF_001447785.1). Taxonomy (NCBI): domain Eukaryota; kingdom Metazoa; phylum Chordata; class Lepidosauria; order Squamata; family Gekkonidae; genus Gekko; species Gekko japonicus. The sequence goes on along the minus strand of NW_015162002.1, from coordinate 371,870 downwards.
CAGTTTACTTGCTAAGCCAACTATACTACATTCGCTCCTAACAATGAAGTTAAAGAAGAAAGTTAGAGAGGTGCAATTTCACTCAGCCTCTCATGATGACAAGAAAAATTAATTTTGGTTTACAACTTGAAGCTACTACATAAATGGATATATACTGATGACCATATCCATGTTAATGATAATGAATTAACATCATATATGGTAAGAGACACCAGGATTAATTATGTAGATATTGGAGACAAATGCTCCATCTGTTCCATGAACTTTTAATAAAAATATAGGGATGCTTTGATGAAATGGACCAATTATGTGTTAAGGAAAGCCAAAACTGAATGCTGTTTCTAAAAACAAGGGATGCATGCAAAACTTGGCTGCTCTTCACAGATGCAGAGAATTTCACAAAAATATGTGATTGATATCCAAGCCATTCCTTCCCAAGGAGAGTTATACCATTCAATGTCACTTGAAGTCATTGGGCTTAGAAGGGTGTAAAATGTAGGGGTGTCAAACATATGGCCCATCAGGCCAGTAGCTAGGATTTGGTGGGGCATTTACATTTTAAGGTGGCTTGAGGTAGCGTTCCACAGCAGCCGTTCTTGCCGCGGTCTGAAAAGGTTATTCCAGTGGATTTCTGTTAATAAAAGGCAATTGGGAACTGGAAGTAGTTGGGGCAGTGTTGCCACCACCAGAAAAATTCTAAAAATTAAAATAATGTTTTAAAAAGGCTTTCCAGGGTCAGAACTTGTGAGGCTGTGCCTTAAGAAAGGAGGCGAAGCCCAAAAAGCCCCACCGTAGCTACGGGCCTGTGACCCATGGGCCAGAACCGGCTCATCCAAGGCTCTTATCTGGCCCATGAGCAGCTGGTCATTATCTTTATTGCCAGATGACATAGGCTGTTCATTATGTCCCTGTTTACTCTCCCAGTGCTAGTGCATAACAGGCGGTGGAAGTGGGAGGGTCAGCATCAGGGTGATACTTTAAGGAAATACTGTAAGAATGGTAATGTTTTAAGCACATTTGTATTTTGAGTAAAAAATAATATTGTTAATTGGGTTTGCCTGCATCCTTTACAAAGTTTATAACTCTGGTACCTGGTATTACATTTTACGACATGCATGGCCCGAAAGTGACATTTCTGTCAGATCCAGCCCTTGTAACAAATGAGTTTGACACTTCTGGTTTAAGTACTTAGGATGGCACCGTAACTTGCCTTATTTGTCATCTCCCTTTTGTTTTGAGCCAAACATCCAATGTGATCACCTTGGTGCTTGTTTTATGGTGATGTGAGTTCCCTGTCCTCAAAATTCTCAAAAGTGTCCGCAGATTAACAAGATTGGAGAGCCCTGTGTGACAGATGTAGGCTTTCTAGGCCTCAAAAGATCTCCAGAGTGAGTTTTGATAGACCCACTTCAGCCTTCAGCCTTCAGCTTGATGAACTATGCCTGCATTTTTGAAGAAGAGATATCTCTGGCCTCATGGCTCAAAATGGTGTGTGCCAATGGACTCATAACGTGCTATCATGTTGCTTTGTGAAGCTTCATGGAATGTTTCATGAACTTTCAGCTTAAAAGAGGTGGAATCTACAAGAGAGATAAAGAGCCTGACATGATGCCAAAGAGTCTGCTGTATTTCCTATTCTTGCTTGTTCCTTAAAACCTGCTACCTATGTTTTTATATACATTCACTTTTATAATTTTAAAAAAATCACACAAAAATCTTTTTTTTTTTTTGTAGGAGAATAATTCTGTTAATGGATTCTTCCCTTTTCTGGTGGGCTAAAAGGTAACTGGATAGGTTGGTAGCTTCCTAGGTCCTGGTTCATGTAGCCTCGCATAAAGGGACATCTAATGACACCTGTCCTAGGCAAAGTGGGAGAACATCTGCTTTGTATGCAGGTGGTGTAAGGCTCAATTTCTGGCATCTCCAGTTAAAAGTATCAGTTAGCAGATAATATGAAAGACCTCTACATGAGCCACTCCTAGTCAAGTAGATGATAATGACCTTAATAGAACAATGGTCTGATTTACTGTAAGGAAGCTTCATTGTGTTCATGCTTTCAACATGGCATTTCTCCTGGTATACCCCTCAAAGAGTGCTAAGCTCTAGTGATTAAAACTTGCTGGTTATCCCTGTCCCAAAGTGCATCTGGCTGTTCTCGACTGGAGCGAGGACTTTTTCGGCCCTAGCTCCGGCCTGATGGAACACTTTCAGCTGAGATCCAGGCCTTGTGGGACCTAATGCAGTTCTGCAGGGCCTGTAAAACAGAGTTGTTCTGCCGGGCCTATGGCTGAGGGCAGTGATGGGTTCCATCTTCGATTGACTTCCTTTCTCTCCTCTTACCACTTTTTCTTCCTCTCCTTTTAGGCCAGATACTCCTTTTAGGCACTACTGCCCTCTGAGTTTTACGCCATCTTTTAATTATACTATCAGTTTATAATATAATGTATTTTATTGTATATTACTGGTATTTTATTGTATTTATTGTACTATGTATTGGAATGTTTTATCATGATGTTACCCACTCTCAGCTTTGACACAGTGAGAGTGGGATACAAAACTAATTAATCAAATCAAACAGCAAGGTCCAACAAGATGGCTGACTCCCTGGATTATCTAAGATCATATCCTAAAATGCAATGTTCAGGGGTTTCACATCACCCATATAGTGATTTCTCAGATGACCGATCAATGCAGAAGGGACTTCTTCAGGCTAGGAAGACTGATTTGGTTAGCAGGATCAGCAATACATTGGCTGCACCCAGGAATCGGGATCACTTCTGAAGCTGCTCTTGGTATGCAAGATCTGGGAGCAGTAAGAAATTAAGTTCGACAAATCAAATAACTAGGTTTGTTGCCCCAGAACTCAGCCAACATCAACACTGAATTAAATCCCCTTCATCTATCCCCCCAAACTACAGGAGATTAAGAGGTCCAAGCTACCCCATCTGGTGGTCCTGGCTCCTGTTTCCCAAACAAACAAATAAAAGAAGCTGTCGGGCTGATGGGGTGACATCACCAGAAACAGAGTTTCTGGGAATTCCTAGGGAGGACTGATGTAACTTCTGAGTTTTTCCTAGAAACATACTGTTTCCAGTGGTGCTCCCTGCATATCCCTGACCTCCTAGGTCTCCTGTTGGCTGTGAGGTCATGCCTGGCAACTCTAACCCCAAATAATGCAAACACACTAAGATATATGCAATACTATCTCCAAGTCTATGCCCTGAGAACCAGTCAGAAGAACAGCTAGCTAGTTTTGATCAGTGGCCAGGGCCAGCCCGTCATAGGCAATTTTTAGGCAGTGGCCTGGAGGGGCCCCTTAAGCCCGGCTGGCTTGCCGCCCCTCCCTCCTGGGGGGGAATTATACCCCACTGAAGCTGCAAAGCCAGAGAAGTCTCTCACTTGATCACTCGACTACCCAGCTGGAGAGAGAGGGTGCCAGCCCAGGCGAACTCGGGAGGGGGTTAGCCAGAAAGAGCCAGCCTCGGGAGAGCCAAGCCGCTGGCGCCCGCCGGAGTGATCTCCTCTGCTCCATGGGTGCGCTGCAGAGCCCATGCGCCTTGAGCACCAGCCTCCTCTGCTGCTACCTGCTCACTGATAAGCTGCCACCACTTCTCGCCTCCTTTCCCCTTGGCGCTGCCACCCCCAAGCACCAGCACCTCACTGCTTCCCCCGGGGCCAATCTGCATGGATAGAGGAAAGTTTTTCCCAGCCTCCCTTGGCCAAGATGGCGAGGCCCTGGGAACCTGCTGCCCATGGCCGGAGGAGGAGGAGGGAAGGCAGAGGGAGCCGCTGCTGCCACCCGCCTCACATGGTGGAAGACAAATAGGATGTCTTGAAGTAGCACTTTAAAGGCCAATGAGCTCTTACTCTTGCATAAGCTTTTGTAGGCTAGAGTGCTCTTCTCTGTGGCATTTTATGTTAGAATGAAAAGGTGGTACTAGATTAACATGGCTGGTCCTTTCTGGAAACAGATCTCAAAGAGTTTGCAATCTGAAATCTGACATATGAGAAAAAATAAGGGAAGAGAGGCTAGTGAAGGAAGGCTAAGTAGGGGAATTTATGTTCAGTACATGTGCTAATTGTTACTGTAGAACCAGATCAGGATCAATTTCAAATTTTATGTTTTTCATTCGTCCTAAAATGCATTTATGTTTGAAAATTGGTGGGCGCACCCGGGGGGGGGGGTGCCAGAGGGTACCCTCGCCTAGTGTGCAAAAAAACCTGGAGCCGGCCCTGTCAGTGGCTAATTCTTCGCTTGTAACTTGCTGGCAGTTAAGCATAGTATATGATTTCGAAAGGAATTTGAATCGCTTGCTGTCCCTTTCAGTTTACTAACTTTAGTTCTGGCCCCAAGTTTAGGCCTTTCCCAATTAGCATGCAACCATCGTTGAATAAAGCAATTTAACTCGCTCAGGGATGCGTGATTACCAGTTGCTTTTCTATTAAAGGCTTCCCTTTTGATGTGGGGCTGACAGCTCCCCGTTCTTGCCTCAGTGCTTCCTGTATGGTGCCAGTAATGTTTTCCGACATTCCATCTCTTTTCAAAATAATCAGGCCCCTTGTTTTTCAATTCGTCTGTTTTGAGTCCTGACAAAGGCAAGGATTCCTTGGGGGAGGTGGGGGTAGAAGAGAGCGAGCGTCAGAGAAATAGTGAAAACTTTATTTAAATAGCATGAATTAATCCCAAAGCGAACCCCAGTAAGTGACACAAAATTACTTGTTGTTATCATCAGCCATTAAACCTTGAAAGCTATTGCATGAGAAAAGGGGGGGGGGAGGAAATGCATTAAAGAACAGAAATATGCTCCCAAATGCTGTGTGTATGTTTGCAAACCTATTCTGAGGCTTCCCTCGTGAATCTAAATAGCTACTTTGCCCCATCCATTATTCTTCTGAGCAACTGGTACTAGATTAGGGTTGCCAAGTCCTTACCGTATTTAAAGCGGGGGAGTCCAGCGCTGCTCTGGGAGTCCATGTGCGTGCGCTTTTTGACACAATCACGTTGGGCACATTGGGGGCGGGGCCACAATCATCCGAGGTTTATTCAAGGTATGAGCTTTTCAAGTACATTGGAATGGTAGATGAGGTTCTAAACTTATAGACAGGGATTTAACAGCAAACTAACATGTAACATGATGATGTTTAAGTTATGCAAAGTGAAAAACTAAATAACAAGTTAAGGTTGTAAGGCCCCGTTCACATGGCGAATTTGCCGCGGGAGAGCCACAATTGGATGGCGGATTTTCTGGGCGCGATCACACCACAACATCTGGCAAGTGGAGTGCACCCGTGGCCAACCCATGGCATGCCGCCGAAAATGTGTGATAAAAAAATACCTCCTCGAAGGTAGTAGCAAATGGTTTGCCACGGGCTGCCTCTGGACTCCCTTGGTGTGATCGTGCCGGCGCAGCTTTTCCCTCCAGCTATCTTCGTTGCAGCGTGCATGCTGAGGGCCGGAACCGTGGGTTACCGCTGACGCGTCTGATTGCATTCTCACGCGGCTAATTGCAGCGCCGCAAATAGGCACGCCTCCCCCCCACACGTTTTCCAGCTTTTGTGACCGGGGCCTAAGTTCATCAGACCAATATGGCTGACTCTCTGGATCTATCTTCTGTGGGCAACAGATTTGTGAAGACATACCCACTGACTAATCTTACACCCAGTAACTAAATCAAGGCCCAGGATGGATCTTAGCCTTTTGGTTGCCTGATCTCTGTGGTGTAATGTGTGTGTAGTTGTGTAGCAGTTAGAGTGCTGGATTAAGATCTAGGAGATCAAGGTTCAAACCCCCAATCTGCCATGGAAGCTTGCTAGGTGACCTTGTGGCAGACAGTGGAACAGGCTTCCCCAGGAACTGGTGGGCTCCCCTTCTTTGGAGGTTTCCAAACAGAGGCTAGATGGCCATCTGATGGCAATGCTGATTCTGTGAACTTAGGCAGATCATGAGAGGGAGGGCAGGAAGGCTTGCATCAGTGCTTAGTTCTCATGGCCCTTTTTTACATGCCCAGGGAAATGCTGATTGCCACTCTGGGACCAGGAACCAATCTTTCTCCAGGTCAGTTTGGCCGGAGATCCTGGAGGTTTTCTGATATCTTCTGGACATGGAGCAGGGGTCACTGTGTGTATGTGAGGGGAAATAGTTGTGAACTTCCTGCACTGTGCAGGGGGTTGGACTAGATGACCCTGGAGATCCCTTCCAACTCTGATTCTATTATTCTATTCTGTGATTCTATGCACTCTCAGCCTAACCTGCTTCATAGGGCTCCTGTAAGGGCAAGATGGAGGAGAAGAGAACAAAGTAAGCTCCTCTGGGTCCCCACTGAGCAGAAAGGCAGGATCTCAATGGAGTAAATGAACGAACAAACAAACAAACAAATAAAAACCTTAACAATGGTTAAGAGATGACGAGTGTGTTGTGGATTCACATACTGTCACCTGCTCTCTCCAATGTATATTTCCTCCCCTTCCCTGCCCTTAACCATGGTTTACCATGCCAGGTGCATTGTTGCTCACCATTGTAAATGCCGACCAAGATTCCCATTATAACCCAGATTTATTAAAGCACCAATGAATACGGCTCACAAACCTTGTTTAAGGCGAAATCCTGGTTAGCAACGGTGCAGATACAATAATATTGACAACTCACTCCCATACAAACCAGCCCATTCACTGAATCTCTTCTGCAGAGCCTTCCACCATCTGAGTGATCAGGGAGGAGAGAACATATCACCTCTGGTGACATGCCTTTCTCTGCTGAGAGTTCTGCCCGGCATCTTCATCATTGTCATTCAGCTCAGATGCTAGATGAAGCTGGCTCCAGCCCACAGATGCATATGCTTCAATAAGTTTCTTAGTGTGGAAAAGTCTCCCAAGGACTTCTCTTTTATTTTTAGTAATGTCATCCTTCCACTCAAGGCGTCATAAGAGATCCCATTTACCTATGATGCCATCCCTTGCCTAAAGGTACAACGGTGGTCACTTCTGTGTATACTTTCTTAGGGCCCTGCAAACTGAATTCCTCTGATGTCAGCAACAATGCCGATTTGTCACCCCGTTCTGGAAAACACAGTTTTTTCATCCCATTTTAAGAATATTTCACAAAATTCTGCTATATTGTTGTATTCCCAAAGAAATAGATGCAGAATGTTCATCAAAGCTAAAAACATGAATTCATAATGCTGTACTTATTTTTTTTAAGTCCCCCAAATTTACATTTCCTTAAAGTACAATTGGCCTTGGGAGGGAAGGTGGTATGGTATAGCCTGATTTTGTCAGATCTCAGAAGCTAAGCAGGGTTGGTATGTGAATGGGAGACTACCAAAGAAGTCTTAGCAGAGGAAGGCCAACCACCTCTGCTTCTGACTTGCCTTAAAAGGCCCTTTCTGGGATCATCAAAAATTAGCTGTGACTTGGCAGCATTTTACATACACACATAGCTGACATTGCTTACCTTTTCTACAAGCCCAGCAGGCATTTTCTGTATTTGAAAAAAGACCATGTGGCTCGATTTTTTGAAGATGGAGATATTCCTGTCATGGGATTTGAAGACAGCGAAGAGAAAGTTCTGGACTGCTGGTTATTAGTTCCTGTGTAGTCCTGCCTGCAGCCACACATCCTCTATGTATAAATTGTACAATGAACCTCAAAGATTATTAGCACAACATTTTAACTGAGTGTTTTCCCAGATGAATTATGCCCTCAGATATACAAGTACAATTTTTTTCTATCAAAGTCAGTGACTGTTGCTCATGCATATCCAAAGGCAAAGTTTAATCATCAGGTTTTAATTTGCACATTCCTTATATGAAGGTCATAAATATGTAAATATTCCTTGTTAAATAATATAAGTGATGCAGGTTGCACAGTCACTGGACCGGTGTGACCTGTAAATAACCTCGATTCCAAACATTTACTAAGTTTCACTGCCCGAATGATGGTCAGAAGACACTTTTTGGAATTCCATCATCGATTGTTCCTAGAAAACGCCATTGTGACTTTAACAGCCCTGTAGTGCAAGCCTAAACACTAAAACTTTGGATGGCTTAGGACAGGCACCATGTTAGCAGACTATTGAGATATGCTGGCATAACAGAGTTGTGCAACAGTGAAATCAGCTGCCTTGGGAGGTGGTGAGCACCCCTTCACCGGCAGTCTTTAAGCAGCGTCTAGACAAACACATGTCAGGGAAGCTCTAGGCTGATCCTACACTGAGCAGGGGGTTGGACTAGATGACCTAGATGGCCCCTTCCAACTCTGTGTGATTCTATGATTCTAACTCAAAGAAATGCTGGCATATCTGGAGATATACTGATGTCAAGGCACACTGACACCATGACACTGGGTTTAGAAATGGATAGCATCAGGGCATGATGAGGGAATGATGGAGCTCAGACAACATCCTAAGTCCCTCCAGCTTGCTCCCAGGTTCCCAACGTCAGCATAACATCGCAATAATGGCAACTTTAGTGAAGCTGAGAACATTCCCATGTAGAAAGACTGATATATCCAGCCTGCTAGCTAAGATCTGCTTCCCAATTCCTACTGTCCTTGACCCCACTATGGAGCTCAGAAAACACCCTAAGTCCCTCCAGCTTGCTCCCGGGTTCGCCAAATCAGCATAACATCGCAATAAGGGCAACTTTAGTGAAGCTGAGAACATTCCCATGTGAAAGACTGATATATCCAGCTAGCTAAGATCTGCTTCCCAATTCCTCCTGTCCTTGACCCCACTTGCAGAGGTAAGATGGAAAGCAACCAGAGACAAGGCTTTTTCAGTGGCAGAGCTTTTGAAATGCCCTCCCTTTTAAGGCTTGCCTAGTGCTTCCTTTACTGGCCTTTAGAGGCAAGGCACCCAGTTCCTCTTTCATGTGCTCTTATTGTGTCCTTTTCTTTTCTTTTTCTTATTGTGTCCTTTTCCTGTTTTACTTTAAAAAATGTTTAAAAATTGTTGTGGGCCACCTTGTCTGAGATCAATGAATGGAGCTCTCATTTGGGAATTTACTTAGTCTGGGATAAGATCAGTGGGCCCTTCTGGGAGGACCTATTAAGTGGCTGTTTTCTGGTTACGGAATTCCCTTCTGCAGAAGGGGAGGCTGGTGCCATCTCTCCAGGCCTTCCAGAGATCATTTCTGCTCAGAAAGTTCTTTGGACTGCCTGGTTGTTGATGGTGTCCAGCCCCTCTTTAATGTGCTTTTATTGTGTCGTTTTGTTGTTTTACATTTTAAAAAAATGTTGTGGGCCACCTTTGGGGCCCCAGACATGGTTGAATGGCAGCATGTGTGTGTGAAGGACCATCAAGTCGCAGCTGACTTCTGCCCTTCCTGTAAGGTTTTCAAGGCATACAATGTAGTTAACCAATGAACAAGAAAACCCAGCTAAATCAAACCAAAAGCAATTTTACAAAAGCCAAACCAAAGCAGCAGACAACAATCCAACAAAATGAACAATAAAAGGCACAATATAAACACAACTGTCCAGAAACACT
>NW_015162002.1:323479-362373 GCF_001447785.1 Gekko japonicus | reverse complement strand
AAAGAGTGAAACAAACTAACACAATAAACTGTTGCAGAACGCCAGAAAATCAGAGCACAGTAGCCCAGGCTCCCTTTATCTACTAAAATCTACTCTGTCTGTAAATATTTGTCTTTGACTTCACCTGCCTCTTTAATCAATCTTGAGCTGATTGCTAAATGCAGCTATTGAAATCTGGCTGGGCAAATCACCGAGTTTTCTTTACAACCAAGGCAAGCTGGTAGCCACATTTCACACAAATGCAGGGAGTTTACACCATTCTGTGAAACACATCTATAAAATTCCCTAACCTTTTAATCAATGCCATTTCCATCACCACCACCCTAGCTCTGGATGACTCATTCGAGGAAATCTGTCCATTCTCTCCACTGATGACATTTTAAATGACATGCTATTTGAGCTGGTGAAGAATTAGATCGTGTAAAACTTGGTTTTTAATTTTCCAAGCACTTTTATGTACAGGTTAGGCCAGGTCACGAAGTGGCATTCGAACATGCAGAGCTGCTGATTAATAAATGTGGCTCTCCCCCCTCCCCCTTCCAGGCTTTGATAAGCACATTTTTTGTATCAATGCAGGGTGGGGTTTTTTTAATGTGAGGACTAGCTCTCTCTAGAATCCCCATCAAACTGCTACAGTTGTTTGAAACCTAAGTTCTTTGCTAGAACATCACAGGCAATTTGCAGCATCTGAGTTACTGCAAGATTTGACTATGCTGGACTTTTAAAGAGAAATTGTAAGGATTTAAAAAAATGGCCATGTCCACCAGAATTCTTTCTGAACTCTGTATAGCTGTAAAACACAAAAGAGACAGGCGTTCTATGTCTTGCTAGTTATTTATCTCCTGGAAAATATTAAGATCTTTTTAAGGATCCTTCCTCATTGAATATACAACCCCCCTTGAGGTATTTTAGCAATTAAAATGAGGGAATAGATGCATTTATGATTTAATTGGTACACTGTTCAAACGCTGCTTAGGCCTTGCTTTGATTGGGCTAAAATTTGCTTGAACAGATTGGAATCTTCCCAGTTTTCTTTTTCAGAGTTGCAAATGTGCTTCAACAGTTGCTAGACACATGCATACCTGCTCTCCCTACAACAGTTGCTAGACACATGAAACCTGCTCTCCCTACTTGCACAGCAGTGATTTGTACCAGGTAGCAAAAGTCATCACTAGTCACGGTCACACCTGCCAGAAGAAAAAAAAAGGGGGGGGGAGCAAGGCTATTTCCTCGGGAGGAATTTGACCTGCAATTGTGCAATCACACAGTCGTTGGAAACTGTGGGCACAGCCTGCCACTGTGTGATCAGACGCAACCATGGGTGAGTCGGGATTTTTTTTTTTTGCCGTTTGTCTCCGATGCGCTTAAACGAGGAACTAATGAATCACATCTCCACACTGAGGGCTCCTTATGGAGTTTGCAATGATGCACATACTGCGAAGGGGGGGGGGAACAACGGCATGGAGTTGGGATGGCCCGATCAGACCATCCCGGTGGCATAAGAATTTGCTTGAGTGATCAGACAGGGGAAAGTCCATCCGTGGCCCGTCGCAACTCGTTTTCTACTGAATTTTCCCCAGTGTCTTTTAACTCCACTTCTGTGGCAGAGCAGAACGGGTTGCGATGGCTGTGGGGTGCTTCCCAGAGGCTGATGTTGTCTGATCGTGCCCTTTAAATCCGTCCAGCATTCGCACCTTTGGCGGGTCTAATTGTGCGTATGATCACAGCCACTGCAATGCAGGAAAGTGGGTGTTTATTTTGTATGTGCCATTTGTGGAAGGCTTCCATATGCAACAATGCTGCCAGCAAAGTGTTAAGCAGTCTTAGGGAAGGGCTAAAGGGGGTGGGGAGAGAGTTCCACTCTGCCTATTTAGCAATTATTACTCCAAAGCATTCAGAGGGAGAACAGTGCTGATGTAGAAGCATTGCTCTCATTCTCAGATAACAACAATAATAATAACAACATTTGAGGCAAAGGTGAAGGGAAAGGAGAGTATTGATTAGGGATATTCTGTTCCTTCATTCTGTTCCTGTTATGTTCCTTTATTGAGATAGCTGTGTGTTTTATTGCTCCTTGGTTCTAGTTTAACTGCAGAATTTGCAAAATTAAATCTAAAAGTGGTAGTGTGGAACTTACTGCAGTGTTTAATTTCTTCGGTTTCTTTGGTTTTTCGTGTAGTGGTTAGGAGCACGGACTAAAATCTGGGAGAACCAGGTTTGATTCCTCACTCCTCCACATGCAGCTGCTGGTACGACCTTGGGTCAGTCACAAGTTCTCTCAGAGCTGGTCTCTCACGGGCAGTTCTTGAGAGAGCTCTCTCAGACCCACCTACTTCACAGGGTGTCTGTTGTGGGGAGGGGAAGAGAAAGGAGATTGTAAGCCGCTCTGAGACTCCTTCAGGTAGTGAAGGGCAGGGTATAAATCCAACTATTCTTCTTCTTCTTCCCTAGCTCCCCTTACACATCTTTGCTTCTAATGTGGACATGTGGGTTGATTCAAAAGTGCAAAAAAAAAAGTGGGGGGAAAATCAGTCTTGATCTGATTATATGTAATTGCAACAAACCAGACCACGGTGTATGTAAGTAAAACAGTAAATCACTGTGTATAATTTTACATTTTTTCCCTGTTTTTATATTATGCTAGGTGTGAATCTTTAAAGTATTTTTACAATGATTCATTAACAAAAATACAACTTAAGCATTAGCCATGAAGCTCAACGGTACATTCAGAATGATGTCACTTCTGTAGAAATATTTAGAGCCAATAATGATGTCTTATCTTAGGCACAAGATCCTAATCTAATATACTGATTACAAAAACAACTAAGACAAACAACGGCATTCTAGTAATCATTGTGTTTGCATATTCTTCATCAAGTTTTCTGTTATTGATTCATCACAATCTTGGGATACTGAAGGCAATGTTTCAAGATTCTTAGTATTGGTTCATATATTATATTGGTGCCACGCTACTGCATTTAAGTTCTAATGACTGGGAATCCACAATATTAAACTATGGTGTGACTAGGTCTACAGTACATTTCAAATGGCAAACTTCCCTGCCCTAGGGAACAGTCCCTCTTTGAGGGACTTGCTAATGACCTTGGTTAGGGCACCTCAAAACCCATCATGGCCAGCTTTAATTAGTCACGGGTCAAGACAGCATTGTGGCTGGGTGTACAGCCAAGAGCAGTTTGTCAACTTCCTCTAGGCTGAGTGGACCAAAATGATCCATAACCTGGCTCGAAGATGTGCATGGAGCCTTGAGTTTGCTCACTGTCTCAAATGTAGCAGGGAGGTCATGGTGGAGCAACAAGGCTTTATCTGTGAAGTAGCTCGCAAAAGCGTCACAGCCTATATCCAATTCCCTAGCGTTTGGCTTGCCTTGTGGCAGAGCAGTCAAGGACCTAATTGTTCTAAATAACTGGGCTGGGTGTGAGCTTGCAGACACAATTGTAGCCACGTAAAATTTGCACTTTGTGGCTTTGACTGCCATCTCATAAGATCTCATAAACGTCCTATAAGAAGTTCTTGTAGCCTCATTGTGGGTGTGCCGCCACTGCCTCTCTAGTCATCTGAAGCCTCCACTTCATAAGCCACAACTCCTGGGAGAACCTGGGAGTGAGCCTACAGTGAGGCCACAGAAGATGTTGGGGAGTGATCTTGTTGATTGCTGTCAAGAGTCAGCCATGCCAGTCCTCTACAAGCTCATCTAATGAACTGCCAGAGGGCATCAGATCCCTCAGAGCCATTTGAAGCCACATGGGGTACATTTGGCTCCACGGGTGAGCTAAAATACGTCCGCCCCCCAAACAGGGTTGTGGTGAAACATTCAGACAGGCCATCAGAGCAAGGTGGTCCAACCATGGTACTGCCAAGGCAGTAATCCGGTCCACTGTAACCCTCACCATGAAGATCAGATCAAGGATGTGTCCAGCCGGGTTAGTGGGGGTTGTTATATATTGGGAGAGTCCTAGTGCTGCCATGGATGACACCAGATCCATTGCATGAGTGGAGGTCACATCATCAACATGGACATTGAAATCACCCAAGATTATCAGTCTAGGGTGTTCCAATGCCCAGCCCAATACAGCCTCCATCAGGGATGGCAGGCTATTGGCTGGTGCATTGGGTGGTTGGTACACCAGCCAAATTGCCAAACTCTCCCCAGCTGCCCACACTAGGCCAACACATTCAAGGCCTCCCAAATGAATAGAGCCACTCCCCCCCCACCCCTTAGTCCACAACTGGTGAAGGGCTGAGAACCCAGGAGGGGTAAGCTGGGAGAGAGCTACAGTCTCCCCATCCCGCACCCAGGTCTCGGTAATGCACACCAGGTCTACATTCTGCTTGCACAGAAAGTCCTAAAGGACCATGGTGTTATTGTTTATAGACCTGGCGTTACACAATGCCAATGTCGGAGCGGGGTCATTTGTCCTAGCCCCACTACCTACAATCTTTGGGATGGGATATAGGCTAGAAGGAGGTTGAGCTATTATACTTCTCCACCCCCTTCCCTTATCTCCATGCCTAGTCCCACCACTATACTTTCCCCTCCCCAGGAGCACTGGAATCCCTTGCCCAATCATTGCCGCACCTAGTGGTCTTCGCAGGCCTCAGACCAACTAGTGGAGCTGATTGCAAGTATCCAATATATGTATGTAGTACAAGTAGTGGCATACAGCTTCCAGCACTGCTGGGTCAACAGTTTAATCTAATCTATCCTACCATGCAGCTCAATTACACTCTTGATTGCCAGTTCACACATTAAAACCCAGTTGGGAAGTGCACTGAAAGTGGATTGAAAGTGCATTATTTAGTATGTGTAATCACAGTCATGGTTCTGTACTGGTTGTTTCCACCTTGGTTGTACTGGTTGACAGTTGGTTAGAGCAAAGATAGCAAACTGCACCTACACAGAACAAAGTTTGAGTCCAGTGGCAAACTTTGTTCTGCTGCTTCAGACCAACATGGCTACCCACCTGAATACATCTACACACAATTATACAATAACTGTTCATGTACTTAATCGAGAATTACTAAACAAGACTGATAGCAGAGCAGCAACCTCCAAGAGCAGCAACAGTGCAGAAAGGAAAACATCAGAGGCCAGGCTGGGCAGGGAGGAACTGGGGAAGATCCTGCAAGATAGCAGCAGCTGAATAACATCTGGTGAGTACCCCTCTCTACACACAAGTATTTTAGGTATGAGCTTGCCCAGGCTTGAGTGGAAGGTGGCCTTCTGCTCTTAGCTTAAAGGATGCAGCCTCAAGTAGGGCAGAAAGTCAGCTAGCTAGCAGAGAGGGGGGGGAGAAGATTTGATTTGATTTGCTTGGCATTCAAAAGCCTCTCTCTCCCCTTTCCTCTTTGCCTCTGTTGTATTTTTTCTGTAGAGTTAGCTGCTTTGGGTCCCCAAAGACAAGAAAGCAAAAAATTACCACTGCACATTCAGGAACAAATCCTTTCAGACACACCACAGGAACCTTGACTGGGTACCTTTTATCTTGGCAGGAAACTGCAGAAGAGAAGTGTGGCTGTTACACACAGTTATACAATAACCGTTCATGCACTTAATCTAGAATTACTAAACAAGACTGATAGCAGAGCAGCAACCTCCAAGAGCAGCAACAGTGCAGAAAGGAAAACATCAGAGGCCAGGCTGGGCAGGGAGGAACTGGGGAAGATCCTGCAAGCTAGCAGCAGCTGAATAACATCTGGTGAGTACCCCTCTCTACACACAAGTATTTTAGGTATGAGCTTGCCCAGGCTTGAGTGGAAGGTGGCCTTCTGCTCTTAGCTTAAAGGATGCAGCCTCAAGTAGGGCAGAAAGTCAGCTAGCTAGCAGAGAGGGGGGGGAGAAGATTTGATTTGATTTGCTTGGCATTCAAAAGCCTCTCTCTCCCCTTTCCTCTTTGCCTCTGTTGTATTTTTTCTGTAGAGTTAGCTGCTTTGGGTCCCCAAAGACAAGAAAGCAAAAAATTACCACTGCACATTCAGGAACAAATCCTTTCAGACACACCACAGGAACTTTGACTAGGTACCTTTTATCTTCTACCTAAAATACACAAACCAAGCAACCCAGGGCACCCCATTGTCTCTGGCTTAGGACTATCACCATGGGGGTATCTGGATATATGGACTCTGTTCTAGACCCTATGTTGTCATTATGGTATTCTGGAAAAAATAAAATCTTTGAACACCCTTCCAGAGAATACCATTTTAGCCACTATTGATTTGGAATCTCTATATACTAACATCCTACACAAAGAAGGATTACAAGTCATAAGGAATATGATTTTTGGAAACACCACAGCTGATTTTGCCACCAAACGGTGCCATTTTGTTTTCACCCATAACCACTTTAAATTTGGTGACAACTTGTTCCTACAGATCAATGGTACAGCCATGGGCACCCACATGGCTCCACAGCATGCTAACATCTTTATGGCCGACTTGGAGCAATGCTTCCTAAACTCCCACCCACTCCTACCTCTGGAACTTATAACCTCTACCGGATAATGACAGTTCTCTTTCACAACTACTGGGGGGCAAACCTTTTCTTGTGCACAGACGGCCCCCACCCCCAATCTCAAACAACTCCTCATCCACAATAATACAACATCTAATCTGAACATGGACACTGGCACCAGAGTTTGCAATAACCCAGATGCCAAATTTGCTGCTACATATACCCAGACTACACAATCACTGGACCTAACAACATCAACTACACTGTCTCAGGCTTCTTTACTTGCTCATCTTCTAACATTGTATATGCAATTAAGTGCCAACAATGCCCTTCAGTTCTCTACATAGGACAAACAGGACAAACCCTATGGCAAAGGGTAAATGGACACAAATCTGACATCAAGAATCACAAAACCTGTAGAACATTTCAAACTTCCAGGGTATTCAATGGGGGACTTCAAAGTAGTTGTTATATTGCAGAGGAATAGAGAGCCAATCATCTGGAGAGTATGGCAGCCATCGTTGAAGCAACAACCACAACCACCAAGGACAATAATACTAGCACTTTATGTCATCAAATGGTTGTAGTACTGTTTTAAGTGTTTTAATTGTTTTTACTGTAATTTATTCACTGTTTATGTAAGCCACCCTCAGCTGGGAGGGCAGGGTAGAAATATGACAAATAAATAAAGACATTTATCAGAATCTCCCCTGGACATTTTTGTTTTTATACATTCTGCGAAACGAAAGAATTTCAGGAACCTTCCTGACCATTTCAGGCAAGTTGTTCCACAAGGTGGGAGACACCGCAGAGAATGTGTGTGAATGAGCCCTTTCCAATATTACCTGTTTGAAAGGTGGCACCTTCAGAAGGCTCAATTCATAAGGGCACAATTTGCAGGTGTTGCAGTGACTCTGCTGTTTTCATGGCATTTTGGTTTCCTGGAGCTCAGCTTCTGCAACCTAACAAAATGTCAGTCCCCACTACTACTCTCCTTCAGACATTTCAATTTTTTGAGACACAGTCATTGCCAATTCCCTGGATACCCCCCACCTCTTTACACTTTTTTTTCATTACAATGTTACATAGTGGCCATACAAGAGAGCTAAAAGGATTAGGGAACATCTGTTTTATTTTTGAGCTGCATTGGTAGCATTTGCCCAAGACACCTTTCTTGACTAGAAGGACACATAGCCACATTTCACCTTGAAATGTTTAAGGTAGAAGAAATCTTTACTAGATCTTATTCGTGTGAGTTAAGCTTTACTTGGATGGCTACTAGAACTTTGTTTTGGTGCAAGCCATATTTATATATATATATATATATATATAACCAGACTAATCCTGAGACAATGTTATAATATGTTGGATAATGTATAATATATTGGGAAAGAGCTCCTGTCTTACTCTGTCCTGAAATTCACATGCCAGCATGGACAGAGGGTATATTGCAGACACCAGTAGCAATGAGGTGAAGAGAGGAGAATCCTATAAGCCACTTTGGGTCCCTTTTAGGGGAAAAGGTAGAGTATATATGGATTAAATAAAATAAATAACATATTCCATCGTAAGCATTTATCACGTGCTTCATCACATGCTATAAGTGGATCTTCACAATGCAACAATTTTATATATGAGGTTAAACAAATTAATTAATGATTGTATGGCATTGTGTGTAGAATAGCCAGGAGATCCTAAGATTGTCTGGCAGGCAGAAGTTCTAGCTCTTACCACTATACTAGTGGCAAGCTAGAGTTGTTTTTTTAGGGGCTGAGAGATTTCTGAAAGAACTGTGACTGGTCCAAGGTCACCCAGCTGGCATGTGGAGAAAGAATAATAAGAAGAAGAAGAGATTGGATTTATAACTCACCCTTCACTACCCAAAGGAGTGACTTACAAACTCCTTTCCCTTCCCCTCCCCACAACAGACACCCTGTGAGGTAGGTGGGGCTGAGAGAGCTCTGACAGAAAGTGCTCTTTTTCAAGAACAGCTGTGCCAGAACTATGGCTTGCCCAAGGTCATCCAGCAGGTGCAAGTGGAGGAGTAGGGAATCAAACCCAGTTAAGAGTCTGCCACTCTTAACCACTGCATCAAACTGTCTCTCAACAAAATAAGTAAACATCTGAGTCAAGGGGCCATGTAATGGACATGCAGGATGAAATATCAATATGTAAAATTCAAATCTATTCAAGCAAAATAAAGAGACCATTCGCTAGTTAAGTGGAGCTACCTGGAACCTCCAATTTGCAGGGAGTGTCAGGTATTTTATCTTATTGATTTTTATCCCGCCCTTCTGGCCTAGGCTGGCTCAAGGTGGCTTACAACAGAATAAAAGTTCTCATGATACATAAAACACGATGTGTTACATTAATACAATTCCTGATAAATAATAATACAATAATATAAAAAACAGTGTTAAAATCAAACATAGTATTAAAGTGCCAGCAATTCCAGTTCAGTGCTACTTTAGTTCTATTGGTTTGCTTCAGTTAGGGGGGGGGGCTAGAACAGGCAGTAGTCACAGGGACCAGTGGCTCTGGGCTTCCACCATGTCTGTCAGTTGTTATTGATAGTGACACCAATAGTTGTGGTGGTGGTAATGGTGGTGGTGGCAGCTCCAAAGCCCTGGTGGAAGAGCTCCATTTTGCAGGCCCTGAGGAACTGTAAAAGGTCCCACAGGGCCGTGGTCTCCTCTGAGAGCTCATTCCACCAGAGTGGAGCCACACCGAAAAGACCCTGGCCCTGTTTGTTGCCAACCTGGCCTCCTTGATACTCGGGAGGGCCTGGGCCAGGCAGGGCTCTTTTTGTAGCAGGAACTCCTTTGCATATTAGGCCACACCCCCTAATGTAGCCAATCCTCCAAGAGCTTACAGAGCTCTTCTTGCAGGAGCTACTGTAAACTCTTGGAGGATTGGCTACATTAGGGGTGTGTCACTTAATATGCAAATGAGTATCTGCTACAAAAAGAGCCCTTCTGGGTCCCTGAACGCAGTGCTCTCTGGGGCATATATGGGAAAAGGTGGTCCCTCAGGTATGTGAGACCCTGGCCATAAGGGCTTTAAAGGTAAGAACCAGCACTTTGAAGCGAATCCGGTATGCTATAGGCAGCCAGTGCAGTGCCTTTAGCTTTCCCCCAAACTCTCTGAGAATTCTGAATGACCTGCCCCCACCACTCTCAGTCATGTGACCTAGCAGCTCTCTTGCTTCCCTACTGCTTACCGACAAGCCTTATAGTCCGTCACAGCATTATACCTCATTGAAGTCCCTCCCCACCCCAAACCCTGCCCTCCTCAGGCTCCACCCATAAACCCCCAACCTAGAGCTGGCAACCTTAATAAAGACCCACAGAAAGATTCAGGATACTTTTGGTGACCTTCATCTAGACAGCCAAAAGTGAGTGGTTTCTGTCTCTGCAATCTGAACTAAAATGACAAATAGGTCACTTTTTTTTTTTTTTGCCAAGCTAATGATTCCATTTCAGGTATCTTCCCTTAATCCTGGAGAAGATGATTCATTACCAAGTCACTATTACTTATCTTTTCCTGCATGAGTGCAATCATTAAAAGGGTGGGGGCATCTAATGAGTTGACTTTTTTCCCATCAACAATAAATAACTTGAACTAATTACACTTTAATTTAATTTCCCCTGCTTGTGCAGATTAGAGAGAGAGCAAGAGAGAGAGAGGTGGACATTTTCTTTGTTTCATGAGGTTCAGAACTCCCCAGTTCAAGAACGTTTTCCTCTGCTTTGCTTTTTAAAACACTGCAGGTTGTCCCCCCCCCCAATTAATACTAGTAAACGTTTGATATAATTGAAGTGAATGGAGAGGGGCATCCCAGTTATTACAGTGAATGAAATGCTCATTCAAACAATTTATAAGAGAAGGAAAATGTGATGTGTTATTTTTAAGCTCTTTTGTTGCAGCTTCTTCCTATTTAGTTCACCAGAGTCTGGTTTCTCAATGTAATTGCAGTTAATAAATGGCACAGCCCCTCAATCAGATTGCACAGAACATACCAGAAACCCTAGCAGACCCCTGAAGTCCCAAGGGCAGCCAGGTCCTTACACTTCTAGGTGATACTAGACCTCCTAACAGCTTCAAGTATTGACCTACCTTCTGATGTTCCTAATGGATGGATTCTCTTGCTGGTGCATTAGCAGAAACAGAGAACTACAGTAGTTAGAATGTTGGACTAGGATCTAGAGATGCAGCTGCAAATCCCCACTCTGCCTTCAAACTCTGTGGGTGACCTTGGGCAAGGAGGTTGCCAACTCAAGGTTGGGAAATTTATGGAGATTTGGGGATGGAGCCTGGGAAGGGGAGGGACATCAGTGGGGTATAACGCCATAGGGTCCACCCTCCAAAGCAGCCATTTTCTCCAGGGGAACTGATATCTGTTGCCTGGAGATCAGTTGGGATTCCTGGAGGTCTCCAGGCCCCACCAGGAGGTTGGCAACCTTACTCTTAGCCTAATTTTCCTAACAGCATTGTTGTGAGGGTAAGATGAAAGCTGGGAAGCTGGTGCATGGCACCCTGAGCTCCTTGGAGGAAAGGCAGGATACAAAGGTACTTAAGAAAATACTAATGTGTGGTTCTTGCAGTTGTTCAGATCACCTCCACCAGGTATGCACATTTGTCCTATTAGAGCTTGTTTTTCCCTGTTTGCAGAGCAAGTTGATATTTAATTGTCTATTCTCTTCTTCTTCTTCTTCTTCTTCTTATTATTATTATTATTGTTGTTGTTGTTGTTGTTGTTGTTGTTGTTGTTGTTGTTATCATCATCATCATCATCATCATCATCATCATCATCATCTTATAATTATTATCTTATTTCTAAATTGGGCCCCAATTTGGGAGTTCCTCTTGAGGTCAGCAAAAGCAGGTTTCTTGCACACTATAAGCATTAGATCAGCATCATATAGCTAGATGTATACAATTATCACCTTTCTGCTGAGAATGGGTCACTGTCCTCATATTATAGCTTTCTAAATTTTCTGATCCCACATACAGTTCATGGCCCTTTGGCTACTTTTCCCCTCTAAGTTCACATATTTTCTACTTCCATTATATATATTTATTCAGAAAGCTTATATGCCGCCTCTCCGGAGAGCTGTTTGAGGCATTTTACAACTGTCTAGCTGCCAAATGTTGGTAACAGTTTGCATCAGATGAAATAAGCCTTAGTCCATAAAGCTTATAATGTAACCTTCTGTTAGTGTTGTTGTTATTGTTCCGTCGCACAGTCGAGTCCGACTCTTTGTGACCCCATGGACCAGATCACGCCAGGCCTTCCGGTCTTCCGCCGTCCTCTGAAGTTTGCTCAACTTCATATTCGTTGCATCAATGACACTGTCTAACCATCTCATCCTTTGCCATCCCCGTCTTCTTTGACCTTCAATCTTTCCCAGCATCAGGGTCTTCTCCAGTGAGTGCTCCCTTCTCATTTGGTGGCCAAAGTACCGGTATTTGAGCTTCAGTTTCATTCTCTAACCTTCCAGGGAACAGTCAGGGTTGATTTCTTTTAGTGTAAGGTACCACAAAACAATTAATTGTTCACAAAGGCCGACTTGGAATTGGAGGAACATATGATCAGAGTAGAAAATCAATTATTAGGAAACACAGTAGCTCAACATTTCTGAATAGCATCTTGTTTAGCCAGCTCGGATGGCCAATTGTGCTATAGCATCAGAAGGCCATCCTCAGCAGAGTCACACCCCTCTAAATCCATTGCCTTCAATGAATTAGGATGTTTAGGACTGTGCTGTTGGTGGTGCAGAGTCAGAACCAGGTAAGCAGAAAGCTCACCTGTGTGGTACAATGGGTCTCTGGGAGAACTGAGGTGGAATCCATAACATGCATCCTCTAGCATTAATTGCTCCCCTTGTTTCAGGATACCATATGTGTTAAGGACCTGAAGGTGAATACCCCTACTCTCTGTTTCTGTTTTTCACCTTTAACTGACCCTTAAATTGTCCTCAACATTGCATGGTTCTTGGAAGGCATGGGCATTCTCAATGCATCATATGGGAGGGAATCTTTCTTTACTTTACAAGATAATATTTTTTCTGGGTACCTAGGGAGTCCTCCAAGTGTGCAAAAAACCCTGCTTTGTTTCTGGGGGGCCTCTCTTCTGCTGTCCCACTGATAATCAAGTTCTTTGTATGAGTGATACATTTCACTGTTTGTGCAATTCTGTATCTACCCTGCTGTGTCATTAATAGCTGCTGTTGACACACACACACACACAGAGACATTCCATGAGGCTGATGATGAAGTTCAGTGTTTCCTCTTTTCAATTTATGGTCTCTCCTTTCTTAAAGGATTGATGCTAAGGCATAATCCTCAATACATGCACATCTTGCAACAGTGACTCTTCATAGGAAAGCAAAGTTCCCCTTCAGCTGAGGATGAATAGGATCCCAATAAATGTGCTATGATGGCCCCATCCACCTCCCTTTCTCAAATGCAAGAATTTCCCCTCCATTTTTCGTTCCCTTTTACTGACTGAGCTGCCATAGCAATGTGTTCTCTTTTTTGCTGAAGAACTCTGGCTGTCCCACCCTGTCACACAGTATGTTGTTTTGGCTGTTGGCTCAGTCCAGGAACCTGAGGGAAGGATCGGGAACCCACTTTACCTTAAACCACTGAAAATTGCACTCGAGAAGTTTTGAACTTCAAAAATACCAAAATATTTTATTCAACAGGGGGGAAAGATCAGGGGTTGAAATTTCTGAGGCAAAACCAGTACAAGCACAGACTTTAGCTCTTATGTTTCAGGCTAATGTGAGTTTCTAAGCTTTTCCCAGGCCCCGGTCACACGGGCCGGATATCGCGGGGGGGAGGTGTGCCTGTTTGCCCCGGAGTGAACTACCACGCGGCAGCTGGATCAAACGTCCCGCCCGACATCCCGCCGACATCCCATGGTTGGGGGGAGGTGCTGATCATACCTCACTCCTGCAGCGCAGCAAAGAAGCGGCACCACGGGGGTTGTGTTGTTTTTTTTAACCCAAGTGTTCGCATGCGCCATTGGGTGCTTGTGCGTACCCATGGAGACTTGACAAAAAAAAGTTTTCGCGACAGGACATGGGCGGGCGCCCGATGCCACGAGCTAACACCGGAAACGTGATCTGACGCCCGCCCTTGCCCCGTGGTGTCTGGAAACTAGTACCTTGGAGGTACTAGTTTTTTACAGTGCATCTTCGGAGTGAAGCCTCGGGTGAGCCACGGGAGCTCTACGCTTCCCAGATGTGGCAGTGATATCACACCCGGAAAATCCGCCTATCTTCCATCTCTCTAGCGTGCCTAATGCTCCATGTGACTGGGGCCCCAGTGACTTAAATCTTAATGTTGAGAGGCTTTTGTTCCAGTGTTTTCCCCAAACACTTCAGTACACTTTCTATGAGTTTTCTCTGACTTTCCAGAAGGTTGATACATTCTTTCCAGTACCCAACCCCCTTATCTTGAAACACCAGTACTCATCCTGAGTTTTCAACTGACTCTTTTCTACAGGCAGTTTGTAACCACACCAGACCAGGGATTTCTGCATTCTTCAGAGTTAAGTCCCTGTTTGACTGGGTAGGGAATTTTCTTCTCTCTGTAGAAGATCTATCTCCTTTCCTTGACTCACATGGGAGTCTCCATCTAACTACCCACTCTTCCTTGCCAACTTTACCCAGTTCTCCTGTTTGTGTTAAACTGCTTTCAGTCAAGGCTGAATTCCAAAACTGTTAGTACTTGACTCTTCTCAGCTAGGGCTGAAATCAGACTCAATTCCATCAAGGCAGAAATCTGAATGAATCTCTCCTCAGCATGCAGCTCTTTCCAGACTTTCACTGCTCAGCTGATGGTAACCAGTAAGATTGCTTGGAGCAGCCTGCCTCTCAAGGCTCTGTGTTTCTGTGAAGAATTAACCCTACACAGTTCTTCAGCTGTTTGTACAACACTTCAAAGCTTTTGAAAAGTGCAGTCCATCACAGATGCCTATAAAATCCTCCTCTGTTGAATTTCCCCCCAGATTTTTGGGTTCTGTATTACTGGTAATGGTTATCAACCTGGAACTCCCAAGACGGAATCTGAGGTTTTAAGTATTTAAGTATTTATGAGAGATGAACACAAAAAAGAAGTAAAATTAAGAGAAAAGAAAAATTCCCACCCAAGCAAATATTTTGAAGGGGTGTCTAGAATATCAGAAAGACTGGTGTGTGTACCACAACTGTGTATCTTGCTGTTATTCAGACAGGGAGGAGAATGGGTTAGATCCAAATTAGCTCTTGTGCAAGCTAGGAAGTCTATCCAATTTCACAACATTGCCAGTCCAGTTCAAATACAGACATTTCAGTTTGGCTTCCACCTTGTTGGAATAGAACCCATGAGTCTTTATATTCAGGCCTTGTTCTATTCCTGTACAACAAATGTTTCACTGCTAAATATATGCATATATTTGTGCATCAGTATATCAACATTATATGCAGCTGTTAGTAAAAAGAGTAGAAAAGAGGCAAAAGGATTATTAATACCATGGAACAAATATAACAAGCAGAAACAGCAAGATATTTAAACAGGCAGATTCACCTACTGCAAATACAAGCAGAAGGCAGTACGGCTCACGTAAAGGTGAAAGGTTCCACAGTTTCTGTCGATTTCCCTTCCAGCCACAGCTTCTTTTGCTGTATTCCACACAATTGACATGAGTCCCCTGAACCCCAGGAGCTAGTTTTTCTCAGGAGGCTACAGTGGAAAGCAGGGTGAGAAAGAGTCTTCCTGTACCCAGAGCTCCAATAGTGGTTCATTGCCCTAAACCATTTTTTTTCAGGTAATGTTGAAGGTGAAACAAAAGAAGTATTGCTGGCCACAATGTGCATACTCCTTCCACTGGTGCCTATTCTTGCTGGGTTTTGAAGTGCTTCAGAAACAGACAAAATCCCTTTGAGAGGAAGTGAGAATTGAAGGAGTTAAGTGTTGATGCCACAGGTAACAATGGCATTTCAGCTCTCTTAAAAACAATTGTCTGGCTTGGATCCAAAGAGATACTTAGGCTCTGACAAGGGGCTCATGGTTTCACAGTGACATTTTCTATTGTTTGCTTTGAAGACCTGAGTCCCAAGCCATATCACAAAGTGCTTTTCAAACCACTTTAACTTTCAGAAGCAATTTGCCATGTAGTATGAGGTGGGGAAGCTCTTTGAGAAGAAAAAAAGAGAAGAGGTCTAAATTCCATTTGGACTCGCCAACATAGTTTCATAGTTCTTTGGAACCTGTATTTGTTTTTCAGTGTTATATAGTGAAAAGGGGATATTGGTTCAATAGATGTTCAATAGACATGCTTCAGTTTTAGGATAACTTGCAATAATAAAGAATAGGAAGGTTTCTGATCTCATATCCTAAATTTCTTCCAGGATTCTGGAATCCAAAATTACTTGGTCATGTTTCTTAACCGATAAATGGTCAATTCTCCACTGTTTTGTTAAAAAAATAGATTCTGAATTTTATATAGTTCTGTGCATGCAGTTTTCTGCAGTCTTCATTTCTTTGGCATTTTTCATCCTTCTTTGTTAAAAATACGTACATCCACATTGATAACATAGTGCAAAAGAATATTCTTGCTGTGATTCTATGTATTAATATAACAAGAATCTTTCAGGCTGTGGTCAGACAACAGGCTTAGTGGTGTCTAGTCGTGCTTCTAATTTCATCAGTTTTTTTTTTCCACTGAGAGTTTTGCTCAGATGTCTCACCCTTAACCTGCTTCACTGTGTGCTCACCCTGTGGTCAACCATTCAGATTATTGTTGCACTGTGACCACAGAATGGGCAGTTGGGCAGCATCTTTTTTGTTTGTTTTTCATACATGTGTAGAAGTGTGTAACCAAAACACTGACTCCTTTTTTACTGTCCCGCAATCCCTCCACCAAGTAATGTGATCATTGGTTCCTATACAATTGAATTTCTCCACCAGAAATCACTCCCTTTCCCACTTGATCTTACTCTCTTTCCCACATCTGAGTAACAATAATAAGGAACACACATTCTGGATGGGGGATACACTTCTGAGTAGCAGTGTGTGTGAACAAGATCTTGGGGTAAGGATGGACCGAAAGTTAAATATGAGCAGCCGGTATGATGCAGTGACAAAAAAGGGCATTCAACAGAGGCATAAAATCCAGATTATAAAATCTCATAGTCCCCAATCTTGGGGCGTATCAACAGAGGCATAAAATCCAGATCATAAGATCTCATAGTCCTGCTGTAGTCAGGCTGCACCTGGAGTATTGTGTGCAGTTCTGGGAGCTTTACTTCAAAAAGAATGTGGACAAAATGGAGTGCATGCAGAGGGGATTGATGAGGATTATTGGGAGCCTGGAGACCATGCCCTATGAAGAAAGGCTGAGGGATTTGGGAATGTTCAGTCTGGAGAAGAGGAGGCTGAGGGGGGACATAATTGCTCTCTTCAAGTATTTGAAGAGCTGTCACTTAGAGAAGGGCAGGTAGCAGTTCCTGTTGGGAGCAGAGGATAGGATTCGCAATAATGGGTTTAAATTAAGGATGGGAAGATACCAGATGGATCTTAGGAAATACTTTTTTTACAGTAAGAGTTGTGCAACAGTGGAATCAGCTGCCTAGGGAAGTGTTGAGCTCCCCCACCCTTGTGGTCTTTAAGCAGCATCTGGACAGACACTTGTCAGGGATGCTCTAGGCTGATCCTGCATTGAGCAGGGGGTTGGACTAGATGACCTCCATGGTCCCTTCCAGCTCTGTGATTCTATGATTCTATTATTCTCTTTCCATAGAGCTTTCCTGCTAGAGCAATATTATGAAGTGGCTTGGAGTAAAGTTCTGGGTGGAATCCTGGTCACCAGTATGGGAGCCTAAATAGAGACTATTTCCACCACCGTCCCACCTCAAGAAATGACAGAAAGGGCCTTTTTTCTTGAATTTGTGACTCCGAAACAATCTCCCCCAGGGGTCCCCAATCCCAACAAAACATTGTGGCTCATAAAGAAATAAGCAGTGTCTCAGAACCCTGTGACAGAGGAAGGAGCAAAAATGGAAGGGAAAGTTCAGACTTCCCTTCTGGCTTGAGACCGCAATGAAGAGTTCAGACATTTGGAAATGCGGGGTGAAACCAGACAATCCATAAACCTCAGACTTTGTCCAGTGTCAGAAAACACCAATTCCAGGATGGGTGAGAACAGGAGGCTGATAATTGGGAAACAGGATATGGACAATGCTGTCTGATCATGCATTTTAAATCAGGAAGGCAACAGCAATGACATTGGATGATCACATCCCCTAGTGTTTCTCAAATGCATAGTGGCACATGTTGTGCACTGATAAAACATCACACACACAAAAATTTATTTAATCATACAATTGCATTGACAATTGCTCCCCCCCCCGGTTTACTATCAATGCACATGTGCACATTTAGTAACATACAGTGAGCAAAAGATGCAAATGGGACATGTAAATCTGCCTTATACACTTCTGTGAAAGCTCTTTGGATTTCAGAGTGCTTTGCTAAATTCCCTCCCAGGTTGTTTTCCCAAGAATCCTACATTGGGTTATTCTTGTATGCTGAAATTGTTATTTTTATACTGAATTTATCCATTAGAGTGTATTTTTAGGTGCAAGAAGGCTATTTTCATAAACTGGCATAATGTTCTATTATTCTGTGGTCCCTGTGTATTGAAAACTTGAAGTATGAATGTGGATCTCTCCTTTCTAACGCGTCTTAAAAGGATCTTTTCTTTCTAATTGAAAATGGCTATTGCTGCAAACTGAGTCTCCCATTCCCATCTGAAAGGAATGTTTATATGCCATTCTTCTATTGTTTTATTACCATCTGTAACGATTCCTTGTTTTTGGTGTGTGTGTGTCTCTTTAAAAGTTTTGTTGCAAGGCGGTGGTAAGTAGACTAGAGTGGTTGAGAGAAGCAAGTGTGGTATGAATGGTGGTTGACAGAGAGGGGGAGGGGTTTTGGAAGTGAAAATGAGTGGATGAGTATGTATGTCAGTCAGGAGTGGGAGTTACATGGTTGACAGTTGAGAAGTTCAGCTAGTTCTGTGTGTAAGGGAAGTGAGAAGCAGTCCTGTGTGGAATAAGTTAGTTCAGTGAGAAACAGAAGGAAGGCTGAGAGAATAGGAAAAAATAAATGAAAGTAATTGAAGACAAGTTATAGGAAAGGCTGTATGTCCTAGAGAGAAACAGTGAACATATATGACCTTGAGTTAAAGTGTTACAAAGTTACCTGAAAGTTCCCTGTCAGAAAGAGAGCAGATTGTTTGTGATACACCAAGCAATTGTTCATTATTTACACATTAATAGTACATTGTTCTACCCTTTTATTTATGAATTATTTCAATAAATCCTCTTTTATTCAAGTATACCAGATCTGAAAGAAATACTTCCTCAGGACCACATAGTTCCTCGTAAGCCTTGAACTCGGTCTACCTAACCAATAAGAGCAGAAGTAAAAGTATAAAGGTTTGGAAATCCTTAAAATTTCCTGGTGGCAGCCGTATATACCCAGTAGAACAAAATAAAAGGAACACTTTTAAAGTGAAACTAGTCCTCCCCAATAAGGAGGACGCCACACCATCCAAAACAACAAACTAAAAATTTTAATTGGTTAGCATGACCTGATTAAATTGATCAATCAACACAACTATGTTTTAATCTTTTCCCACTCATAGAAACACATATATTCAGGGCTTTTTTGTAGAAAAAGCCCAGCAGAAACTCATTAGCATAACAGGCCACACCCAACAGCAGAAACTCATTAGCATATTAGGCCACACCCCATGCCTTCCTTTGGCTTGCCCGGGTGCCTCCCTGACCTTCCAGGGGGCCCCCTGGACTGCCCGCCTTGGAGTCGCCGGGGGGGTCATTTTCCAGGGCTTCCCTCTGTAGCTACGCACACAGAGGTTTTGGCTGTAGTGGGCGTGGCCAACTCTGAAACCAGCCGGAACTCCATTCCTGTGTGTTCCTGCCCAAAAATAGCCTTCTCCAAGCTCTGGCTACTCATTGGGACCATAAAGGGACTGTCACTGAAAAATTATTGCCCATTGTCATTTACTTAATTTTGCACCATTAACCAAACAAAGGCAAAGTGAGCCTACTTGACAGTTCAGCTCACATGCTATTCATCCATTGCATATAGGTAGCCAATCTGCCAGCCGATTGTTTGTCAACCCATATATGTTTGTCCAGCAGGTTGCTTGACCCTATTCATTCCTAACAGTGGCATACAGTGCAATCAGCTTTCCACACATCTACATTCTCATACGACACAATTGAGTTCTACTCCCTGCTTATTATGCTGCTTCTCCAGTGAGCATTAAATTTTTTAAAGAGACAGCTAAATCAGATCATATAAACCAGCCATAAATAAATACTGTTTAGGGGGGGAAATCCTCCTGCCATTTGGTGTTCACCTAAGGACTCTTTAGCAACATTAATGGCTGCATTTTCACACATACACAGTTTTGAAAATACCCAATCTAAACTTGTTTGGCAGGCATTTGAGCCATCCAATGCCAAACAAACACACCAAGGGATCAGTTCACATCTGATCAACATAGTCAAACACGTGTATATTAAAATTTGCAGCACCCTTAGCCCACATTTGCACCAATAGTGGACACAGGGTATAAGCTCCTTAAGGTACACAGCCAGCAAGGGATCATAATGACATTCCAAACTGAAAGAAGGGAGGAAGAAAATTATGGAATATAAGAAAGAAAACAAAAAAGGCAACAGACATAATTAGACAGAAATACCGTAGAATTACAGTAGAAATATGATAGACAATAAAAGTACACTGTCATTCAAGCTTCAACAGCAACCGCCAGCTTCATGAAATGGACTGAAGGGACTGAAAGTTCTAGCAAACTGTATATGTTCAAATTACAAAGTGAATTCCAGAAGGTATTATAGTTATTCAAGAATTAGGGAAGAGTGAAAAGCACTGCAGATTTCCAGAAAAAGAAAGGGATGAAACAGGGAAAATCTGCTCACCCATCATATAGAGTTATGGAACACGGTTCAAACAACCCACAGCCATTCCGGCCATTGCCTCCCAGCCGGAAGAGGCAGGCTGGGTTAGGAGCCAAGCGCCACATACAGGCCTTGGGAGGGAGAGGAGCAGAGAAGGCTTAAAAGCCCGGCCCGGCCTCTCCTCCTCAGCAGTCCCATGCAATTGTCGCCCCCCCCACCCTGTTAGTAGTGCAGGCATTTACTGGTCGCCCGGTTTTTGGGGTCGGGTAGGAATTTTTGCCCCTTTCTGATTGGAACCTCTGGCCTTGATCATACCACAAGCTGTGTTGCCCTTGCCTTTGGTTCCAGTTTAAGTTGTCAATTAATAAAGTAGCCCTATAGTTAAACCCAACATTTGTGTCTGCCTCATTATTTCTGGCTTGGGGGGCGATACTGTATTATACAGAGTCATTTTCAATAAGAGTCTCTGAGTTCATTGCTAGTAAATATATTATATACACTGACAAACTGTGAAGAGACACCTTTGTTCTACTAGTGGCTTCCTTATCCCCTTCTGAAATGTGTCAGGCCAGTCTACTTATTGGAGGGGACACATCTGTCAGTTCAGCAATTTACTGTAGTGTGTTCTTCATGAAATGATGCTCAGATATGGCAGGCCAAAATTATTTGTCTTGGTGTCAACATTTGTCTTGGTATTTATTTTGACAATTCGTTGTCATGTAGATTTTTTTTTATTCCAAACTTGTTTTGTTCATCACCTAAAACACTTCCTGATGAATGTTGTGCATTATGAGAAACTTACCCCCCCCCAAACTTCAGGTTGATGAGGCATCTTTCGTTCCTAATAAAAAAGTGAGGCACACTTCAGCCTTAAGCTTGAAGAGATTAGCTCTTAAAATGTTGAAGAGCTGGAAGGAACGGATTGCAGTGAAGTCCCCACCTTTTGCATCTGTACGAGTCCCAGTTCCAGGCATGTGTCCTATTTGGAAGGAAACAAGCCCAGAGCACTCTGTCCTCTGAAGGAAAACAATTCTGCCCCATCTCTACATCAGATATAATGGAATGACCAATCCCACTTGAGGCAAGGTGACAATACAATTATCTGCTCTCAGAGGAGAGCACATGTTCTGCCTGTGCCTGAGTCATTGCTCTGGGGCCTGCTGCCTATCATACCCAGGCTTGCCAAGGACGGGGACTAAAGGTACAGAATGTTAGGGGCTCTGGTTTCCCCAGTGGACCACAAGTCATGTGATTTGATTATCTGTTTTCATGCAATGTCTAGGCTACAACTGGGTATTATGAGGAGGTCTGGGATACCTTTACTGGGGCTTTTAGGAGCTCTTGGCATCTCTGAAGACACCAAGGCACAGGCAAGACAGAGTTATCTGCTCCCCGCATAGGCTGATTGATAGAAGCCAAGGAGAGAGCAATGAATCATTCAGCAGTATGCAGCCTCCTCTGTGGGTGGATACACTGGCTTTAATCATATGCTTTAATTCATACGCCTCACTGTGTGGACATTACAGTTGTAGCCTGTCGTGTTTACTCACCTAACAACACGTGACTTCGCACCACTGTTGGCACGTAAAGCAAGGGGGGAAATCACTTGAGACATCAAAGTATTAGCCTCCTTTCGGTAAAGTGAGCCAGGACACCGGATCATTTGTATTCACAGAGGGCAGACACTGAGCCTCTGCTCATTTCATCAAAGAACTATTTATGAGGCTGTAAAAAAGATGAGTTTCTCCGAATAGTCTCCAAATTAAACTTTTTAAAGTTTAATGTTGGCACACAAGAATAATTACAGTTATAAACCATTAAACATTTAGAGGAAATTTATAGGATTGGAGGGAGAGAATTTACAGCTGTGGTCTAATACAATAAATTTCTTCTGCAAAAGCAGCTCCACATAACATTTCTATCCAGGTCTTCACATTTTCTTTTATTTTTTTAAAAAAATATTAAAAAGCATTTCATGAGTATTATTAAAATGATCAGGTAACATCTTTGGACATTATTAATGCCAAAAGATGAATATCTTTCTTAGGATGTTGCTGGTTAACCCTGCAAGACATAGTCAAGTGTTGATATATACATATTCCTTTTCAACAGCAACCAATATTGTACTGTGAGCTCATTTGTGATAGCCAGCTGTATAACCTGTAAAATCCTCGAAAGCAATGCAGGAGCTGCTAATTTCCTCCACAGAATTATGAGCTAGCAATTACCATATGCCCCAGGGTTCTGTTCTGCACATCCATGAAACTGAGTCAGGGATTTATTTGTCTACAGCAGGAGTGGACTAAATTCAGCCTTCTGCGGTTTATTTTATTTTTTTCACTAGAATGCATGCGATAAAACAATATGGCTTAAATTTACAAGTCAAGAGTACATACTCAGGACCTCTTAACAATTAAGTATGTTTTAAGTGATCCTGAGTATTCATTTTTTCTTAAGAACACAATAAGTGCCTTACTATATCATTTTATGATCCACCACCCATTCTAATTTCTTTTGCAAAAATTGCAGCAGACCTCTAGTGGTGTGTATAGAAATTTTGCTTTCTGCTTCTATATCCACATGCCTTATCCTGTGATGTCTTTTGATAAAATGCTGTCTCTATTTCCTGTTGCAGGCAAAATGGTCCAGGGCAGACCAAATGGCTTGAACTACCTCAATAGTCATGCCATATAACCACACATTCTTTCACACCTCTAAGTGGAAAAGCCAGACCTGATTGCTCCTGGCTCTGGCCCACATGCAACAAGTCACATAGGCAATGGAGAAGCTGGAATTTGGGTCATGTGACTGCAGGCGTGGTCTCCAAATGTACCGTCCCTCTATTACTGAGGACGGCTAGGCCATGCTCCTTGCAACCACTAAGGTGCAGTTGTCCGTGTGAGCTCCAGCAAACTGCCATCCCGCTGTTCAGCACTCATGCCAGCTGGCTGGGTGACGGGTACATCAGCTGACATGGGGCCAACTGATGCATGGGATTCAGTGGGCCCATGCTGTGCCAATGCTTCTTACAGCTGTGGTCAATAAAGTTGTGGCCAATTTACTCCACATCTTTTCCAAATCTGGTATGTGTGTGTGTATAGAAAAATTGCTTTCTGCTTCTATATCCACATGCCTTCTCCTGTGATGTCTTTTGATACCATGCTGTCTCTGTTTCCTGTTGCAGGCCAAATGGTCCAGGGCAGACCAAATGGCCTGAACTACCTTAATAGCCATGCCATATAACCACACATTCTTTCAAACCTCTAAGTGGAAGAGCCAGACCTGATTGCTCCTGGCTCTGGCCCACATGCAACAAGTCACATAGGCAATGGAGAAGCTGGAATTTGGGTCATGTGACTGCAGGCGTGGTCTCCAAACTTCTAGCCTATCCCCACACACAGCTATGACAACCAACAATTGGCCACACACCCCTGCCACTCGCAATTGGCTGATGGCCACAGCTAATTTGTGACTGGAATTGGACTATAATTGTTTTGATTCCTATGGGAGTGTCTCTCTTAGCTCTCCCTTCTTGTCAGTGTCTGTTTATTGCACCTGGAAATGCTGTCTCTTGGAAGACAAAGAGCTGCTTTGTGAACTGGAGCACATGGGTGCAAGGATGGGATTTCTCTTCAAAATCCCTTATTACTTGGACCATCCTGGACTGTAGATGTTCCTGACATGGTAACTATGTATCTTTAATATGCAGTTAAAGCAAATTGCCCTAGCCTTTGTTATTTTGTAATCTCCTAGTCTATTGTTATGCTCTGTACTGAATAAAAATTATTCTTATTTCTAATGGGTCTCTGATGTTGTAACTTGCATTCCAAGCCTAAATCTTGTGGCCTAACGCTCACCATATCCTCTACCATTGGAGAGTAAAAGTGTGCATCTCTGGAGTGAGTTGCTAATGTGTTCTGTCCCAGATGCCAACTAAGGGTTTGGAATCTCTCCCTTAGGAAAAAACAAGGACTAGAGAAAAGATGTTCTGGTGGCAAAAGTGTCTGGAAGCCAGAGAGGGTATAGCCTACCTCTTGGTTTGTTGTTTGATGTACCGAAAAAGTACAGGATTCCCCTCATCCCTGGACTGGCCTGAGTGGGCAAATCCTGTACATGGTGGCAGTTTATTCAGTACAGAGCATAACAATGTTGTGCAGATTTAACAGTATCAGGAAAATAACAGGGTGTCTGTTGTGGGGAGAGGAAGGGAAGGAGACAGAGATGGCACTAGTTGCTCTCACAGATGATCTCCACAGTCAGCAGGATTGAGGAGGGTCGGTGCTGCTGATAATACTTGATCTTACAGCAGCATTCAACACAGTCGACCATGACTTTCTGACTCACCGCCTCGCTGATGGTGGAATTTGTGGGATGGTGACGGTGGAATTTCTACCTGGTCAGAGACAGAGGGTGGCGCTGGAAGGAATAGTGTCCCCAAGGCACCTGCTGGAAAGCGGGGTACCTCAGGGGGCACTTCTCTCCCTGATGCTGTTCAACATCTACATGCGGCCCCTCACCTAGCTAGTGTGGAGTTTTGGGCTGGGATGCCATCAATATGCTGATGACACCCAGCTATTTCTGTTGATGGGTGACTGGCCAGATACCGTTCCTGGGAATTTAGCTGAGGGCTTGGAGGCAGTGGTGAGATGGCTAATGCAGAGTCGACTGAAACTGAATCCAGGAAAGACAGAGGTTCTGTGGCTGGGTGGGGAAAGCCTCATTTGGTTTGCCAGTTCCCGCCTCTTGAGGGTGTGCCTCTGTCACCAGCACAGACCATCGGGGCATGACCTTGGATTCCTCCCTATCTATGGAAGTTCAAGTTGCAAAAGTTCCTAGCTAGGCTTTTTTCCAACTTCACCAAGTTAAACAACTGACTCCCTACCTGTCTCACCCCAACCTAGCCACAGTAATCCATGCAATAGTCACCTCCAGGTTGGACTACCATAATTTGCTCTATGCGGGCCAGCCCTTGCACCTGACCTGGAAGCTCCAACTGGTTCAAAACGCAGCTGCATGGGTCTTTACTGGGACCCCTTGGACAGCACATATTCAACTAGTGCTATGTGAGCTGCACTGGCTTCTGGTGAAGCACCAGATCAGGTTCAAGATACTGTTTTTGACCTTTAAGGCCCTTAGCAGTCAGGGACTTTCATATCTTTGGTACCACCTCTCCCAGTATGCCCCTAGAAGAGCGCTACACTCAGGAAATAAGAACCTCCTGGTGGTCCCCAGCCTGACAGAAGTCCAGCTGTCCTCAACCAGGGCCAGAGCCTTTTCAGCCCTGGCCCCCGCCTGGCAGAACATTCTGCCAGAAGACATCCTTGCCCTGCAGGAATTGTTACCTTTTGACAGGGCATGCAAGGCAGAGATGTTCTGCCGGGCCTTCAGTTGAAGACAGCAATGGGGCATCATCTGGCACTCTTGCACAAGTCCCCATCCCCCAAAACCCCTCCCCTAGGGAGGCTGGAGAGTTTCCACCATCTTACATAGGCTGTTTTTTGCTACCTTATAGATGTTGTTTTATGTATTGGATTTTATTGGGTTATTTTAATTTAGTTTTAAATTGAGATTTGTATATTTATTCTGTTGTAAGCTGCCCTGAGCCCTATTTTAGGGAAGGGCGGCCTAGTAAATCAAATTTAATAAATAAATAAGCTGTGTATGTAAAGGGCCGTCAAGTCGCAGCCAACCCATGGCAACCCCAGCGAGGTCTTTCAAGGCAAGTAAGAAACAGAGGTGGTTTGCCATTGCTTTCCTCTGCACAGTCTTCTTTGAAAGTCTCCCTTGCAAGTACTGACCCTGCTTGGCTTCTGAGATCTGATGAGATCAGACTATACCATGCCGCCTTACTTCCCATGCTCTAATTAGATTTGTACATTTATTTTGTTATTAATTAAAATAATTTATAAAATGGGCATTTTGTAATGATGGTAATGAAGATGAAAATGAAACAAATTCTCCATCCAAACAGCTTCTAATTTTTTTAGAAAAAATGTTGTTTTGTTCTGGGGTTTTTTGTCATTGTAATCTCTGCCTCTGGTGGTTAGAATTTTACAAGGCCGGCAGTATTTTCCTAATAAGGGCACAGAGTGAGCACAGTGTTCTTTAGTGGGAGGAGAGAGAGAGGCTCTGGGCTTCCTTGACTGACTGCAAGCTGTAGCTATTAGGATTACATAGATGTGTGAGGTGTTCCAGATCTGAAGGATATGGGATGGGACTTTGCTTGCCTCTCTTCTCCCAATGCCTGCCTTGTTGCACTAAATTTTCCCATGCAGTCTGCATTCCCCTGCTTGGCTGCTGTTCTCCAAACCTTATCCTCCAGCTCAAGGTCCTCCTCCTGCTGCCCACCTGCCCAAATGCCTTACTCTCCTTGTGCCACAAAATGCTCTTGGCTTCTCAGTTTGCCTCCTCTTTGTGCTACTGTTCTTTAAGCTAAGTGACTGCATGACTGGCTGGGTTACTGTTTGGAATCTTTTCTCTTGATTCTCTCATAGTCTGATACCGCTGGACTGGCCTTGGACCATCGACAGGACAATATCCCCCGAATGAAATGATTGATACCATCTTCGGAGACCATCTTGTTTATATGGAGCACTTTATTCTTGGTTTTGTTGTTATTTAATGGTTTTACTGTTTTATCCTGTTTTTATGTATGGGCTTGTGCCCTCTTGTAAGCCGCCCTGAGCCCACTCACGGGGAGGGTGGGGTAAAAATGTTAACAATAAATAAATTTTAAAAAGTGTTGAACATGGATGCCTTTCATTGCCTCAAAATGAGGGACCATTTATTGTATCTGCCTGAAATCTGGCAATGTGGGTATCCTTGGGGAGTACTAGTCCCTCTAATTTTTGTCCAATTTGTATGGGAAACCATGAAGGTACAGAGGATAGAAAGGGAGAGAAGATCTTCTAGTGAAACTCATGAGAAATAATAACAAAATAGAATTATGATGAAGCAACAGTGACTAAATGAAACCATATGAAGCAGCCCAATAACAAAACAGTCCCCATTTGAATATTTTTTAAAAAAGAAACTAAACAGACTCTCATGCACAAGTCTAGCTCTGATCCAAGCTATATCAGGAGATTTCCTCTGCTTGCATTCTAGTTGTCTTCCAATTAATTTCATTGCCTTCAGTAAACTGGGGGGGGCTGTTCATGTTGGGAGAGAACATCTAGGAGAAATCATGTCAGCCACATTATTTATTTATCTATTAGTTCCATTTGTATCCCACCCTCCCCTCAAGAAGGCTCAGGGCAGCTTAAATTAATTGGTACAAAGTACCTTAAAATCCACATAAAACATTTAAAATATTTTAAAACAATCAAATAATCAAAGTGCTCACAGTAGTAATCATTCTTTCGTTAATTAAGATGGCGTGCTATATGATGTAATAAGCAAATTTTCGATTCAGCAATCTTTCGGCATTACACGATGGTATGGCTCAATCTCCAAGCTGGGGCCAGCCCTTTACCACAGATGTTGGTGGTAGTAGTGGTAGTAGTGGCAGCTCCTAATTGAAAACCTGGTGGAAGAGCTCTATCTTGCAGGCCCTGCGGAACTGTAGAAGATCTCGCAGGGCCCTGATCTCTCCTGGGAGCTCATTCCACCTGTATGGAGCCACAATTGAAAAGGCCCTGGCCCTGGTGACAGCGAGCCTGGCATCCTTAGGGCCTGGGATAGTTAATTGATGTTGTGACCCCGACCGTAGTGCTCTCTGGGGTATATATGGGGAAAGGCGGTCCATCGGGTATGTCGAACCCTTGCCATATAGGGCTTTAAAGGTAAGTACCAGCACCTTGAAGTGAATTTGGTATGCTATTGGCAGCCAGTGCAGTGCCTTCAGCACAGGCCGGATGTGCTCCTATCTAGGAAGACCCATCAGAAGCTGCAGCTTCCAGATTTGCAACAAGGGCAGCCCCATGTAAAGAGCATTACAGTAGTATAATCTCACGGTGACCATCACATGGATCACTGTAGCCAGGTCATCGCAGTCGAGGAAGGGAACCAGCTGCTGAATCAGCTGAAGATGGTAAAAGGCCGACTTAGCAGTGGCTGCTACCTGGGCCTCCACTGTTAAGGAGGTATCCAGGAGCACCCCCAAACTCCTATCCTCCGGCGCTAGCACCAATGGTGCCCCATCAAAGATCAGGAGCAGGATCCCTCCCCCCGGACCACTGTGGCTCAGGCACAGGACCTCCGTCTTCGTCGGATTCAATTTCATCCAGCACAGTCTAAGCCAACCAGCCACGGCTTACAATGCCCAGTCCAGTTCTTCCGGTCTGGAGTCCGACTGGCCACCCAACATCAGACAGGGCTGGGTGTCATCAGCGTACTGGAGGATTCTTAAACATGCAAACATCTAGGAAGACCCCTGGGACCCAGGATTGGCCCAAGGAATCTTTTGTCTTCACGTGAGACCAGGCCCCAAGGCCTTCCATTGGTCTGCATTGTTTTCCAATGTCTATATCCATCAGACATATGGCCTCAGATGGTGTGCCTCTGCCTGCAGTCCACCCTCAAACCTCTGAGTTTGAGCCGTAATCCCTTCTTCATGAACCTCTGCACATCTGGACAGGTAGTATCACCCCATAACTGACCTCTCTATTTGCTATCAATCACCTCTGCTTTCTTAGTTCTGTATTGTGTGTGTGAATGCTTGATTTTATGTTTGTATGTTTAAGAATCCTTCAGTAAAGAAATCACTGCATTAGTAATCCAGCCTCTGTGTCTATTTCTGGGACTGGGAAATCAATCTCCAGTATACACAGATCCTATATTTAATGCCTATTGCCATTTAATACTCATAATTCCCCACATTTGCGGCCTGTCTTTCTTGTTGACACTCATGATGGATTACAAAATATTTTAAAAATTCAGTCAAACAGCATAAAACATCCAATGAACAATGCAATAGGACTAGGATTACAGGATTAAAAAGCAGTGCAAAAAAACCTGTTTAAGGCATCATGTAGAAAGTGGCTTACAAAGGTAGAAGACAATCTAGTAAAAGCAATGTGATACATATGATAAGTATTGCAAGAGACTACAATACTATTCACTTATACAAGTGTCCTCTGGTTCTGTTCCATTATATTGCAGTCCTAATCCTTTATTTAAAATGTCTTCCTGTTTTCCACAGAGAATGTGCATGAATGGACAGTTGCTGATCTTATCCATTTTCGGGGGCACATTCAGAAAGTTTTCCTTCAATAAGAAAAGTTCATATGACGGAGTATATTAGGATAGGTGGTCCTGCAAGTATGTGGGTCCAATACCATGGAGGGTTTTGCAAGTGATGACTAGTACTTTGAAATGTATACAGTAATTGATAAGTAATTAATGGTGTAACTGCAGAACAGGTGTGATATTCATGTTCTAGCTAGCTCCTGAAAGCCAATGAGCTGCTGTATTCAATACCAACTGGAGTTTCCAAGTTGACTTTAAGGGCAGACTCATGTAAAGTGTATTTCAGTATTCTGGCCTTGAGGCTACAGTGGCATGGATCCACATGGCCAGATCAGCTGAATCAAGGTAGGGAGCCAGTTTGGTGTAGTGGTTAAGAGTGCAGACTCTAATCTGGGAGAACCGGGTTTGATTCCCCATCCTTCACATGCACCTGCTGGGTGACCTTGAGCAAGCCACAGTTCTCTCAGAGCAGTTTTCAAGAGAGCTCTCTCAGCCCCACCTACCTCACAGGGTGTCTGTTGTGGGGAGATGAAGGAAAGGAGATTGTAAGCTGCTCTGAGACTCCAAGTGAAGGGTGGGGTATAAATCCAGCTCTTCTTCTTCTAAATGAAGTTGGAACAAAAGTTTTTTTGCAGCTACATTAACATGCTTCTCCAGTAATAATGCAGGGCTTAGTATAGCCCCTAAACTCTTACCTGAGTACTTGCCAGGAGAGATTAGAATACTGTATTGGGGGGGGGGGATCTCTTTTTCACAGAGAGAGAGACTGAGCAAAAGAGAGAGAGAACGCCTGTCCATGTAATACATATAGAAAAGAAGAGGGAGAACCAAATTTGGGTTTCCATTTCTCCCTTTGTGCCGTATATGCCTGGACTCTCTGATTGATAGATTGGGCTGAGTTAACGGTGATAATTACAGCTTTTATCTCCAGGCAGCTGAAAAGCTTCCACTGAATCCATGCTCAAGAGAAGTGAGTTTTGACTTTCATGAGCCTGATACATAGTAGTCAGCACCGAAGTCTAATAACCCTAATTTCTTTTTCTTCGCTTATTTATCCAAGATACCCTTCATGAGGATGATTATAGTCTTTAATGCACCAGAAAAAAATCTTTCTTTGTTTCCTCATTTATGCATTACATTAGTTCCTGCCTCTTTTAAATAACCATTCATGTGATAGGGAAACAGTGTGATATATTCCAGCCTTTCCACAGTAATCTTTTCTGGAAATAAGTCTAATTTAAGTCCCTTTTTTATTAGGTTTTGTTTTTAACCTCTAAATTGTTTCTCTAATTAAACAAGCTGTGAGTATATTAAAGCTGGAGTTATCAGAAGGCTCTGAAGTTGAAGCTGTCTGAGTAGCAAAACCTATTCAAAATATAAAAAACCCAGAGTGGTTGCTGCAAGTCTTCTGATCGGTGCCTGCACAAGGAACAGGGCACTGTAGGACTATTGCTCCCATGTCCCAAGCATTATTTCTCTGGGCCCAGTAGAAACGTGTAACTACGGTTGTCAACTCTGGCTTGAGAAATTCCTGGAGATTTGGGGGTGATGCCAGAGGAGGGTGTAGTATGTGGAGGTGACCAAGTTCAGTGGGGGTGTGACAACCTTCAAAGCTGCTATTTCTTCTACGGAACTGATGCCTGCAGTCTAGAGGTCAGTTGTCATTTCATTTCAGAAGAATTCCAGGCTCCACCTTGCAATTGGTAACCCTACTTGTAAGATACTTGCATGGTAACAGAGAGGCCTGTAAAGTATTATACACAAATTTGGTCCCTGACTGCTCCCACAGGGGGTCTGTAGAAAATGATACCCCTCTTTCTTGTTGTGCATGTGATAAAACTTCCTGGTTCAAGGATCACAGGAAAGCCTTGACTGGGAGAGACAAGAGACAAGGGCTTGGAGCGTATGGTTAGTTAGTTGCTTGGGTCTCTAATCTAGGGTGCCTATGTCCAGCTAACAACACAATTCAGAATCTCATACATGAGCCTACCTGGCCACTTATCTTCAGAGGCTTCTCTTTCATAGGGTTGCCAATTCTGGCCTGGGAAATTCCTGGAGATCTCAGGGCTTTGCCTGTTGACAGTAGAATTTGGGGAAGGGATTTCATCTAGAATATATAGCATATCTAAATATATAGTGTATCACTGAGTTTGCCTTCTGACGTTGCCATTTTCTCCAGGGAGATGTTTTCTGTAGCCTGGAGGTCAATTGTAATTCTGGGAGAACCCTTCACTCAGAGTCTCAGAGAGATTTACAATCTCCTTCCCTTCCTCTCCCCACAACGGACACCATGTAAGGTAGGTGGGGGCTGAGTGAGCTCTGAGAGAACTGCATTTGAGAGAACAGCTCTGAGAGAACTGTGACTGACCCAAGGTCACCCAGCTGGCTGCATGTGAAGGTGTGGGGAATCAAACCTCATTCTCCAGATTAGAGTCCGCCACTCTTAACCACTACACCAAACTGGCAACCCTTGTCGGAAGTCTTCCATCCAAATACTAGTCAGGTCTCAGAGCTGACCCTGGTTAGCTTCCAAGATCTGATGAGATCAGGCTAGCCTGGGGTATCCAGGTTAGAGATAGAATGTATATTTTAATATATTTTAAATGTTTATCAAATATACCTTTGAAATTTTCAAATGTGTATCAAATGTGATGTACATCTTGAAAAATATAAAGCCATTCTCTTCAACTGAAAACTAATCAGCAGACGCATTAACAGAAGGTCAGCCAAGACCAACAACAAGCTGTAAAAGTTAAAACTAGCACCCCAGCAAGCCCATCCTTTTTAAAACTATCACACAACACAGGAATGCTGTGGGTTAAAGGGTTGAGCTTTCACTCTAATTTTCATGTGACGGCACTAAATTGAAGAAGGAAACAGTCTAAATGGAATGAATATGCAATCAACTCAAGAGACTAATGAGCATCTATTAACGTATCATCAACAATCATAGGTACCCCACAGATAGCGCAAGTATGGATGTAATAGTACATGTACAGACACATAGTCCAAACAAGGATGGCTCATTATTTTTGTCAACACTCCAAAAGCAAATCATGTTGTGATATTCATTACTTCTAAATGCAGAATGAGGGGCCCATAGTCAGTGTTTCATGGAAAAGGGTGTGCAATTGTGCTGGCTGACTGTTGTTTTGTTCTATTACAACAACAGTGTGAAAATCATAGTGGGTTCATCATATTGCTATTATCCTTTAGTATTTATGTTGTGCCTGTTCCTGTGAGAGCAGCCTGATAGCCCAGCCTATCCCAATATCATCAGAGTTTGGAAGCTAAGCAGGGCCAACCCCAGTTAGTACTTGGATGGGAGACCACCAAGGAAGATTGGGGTTGCTATGCATAGGTAGACAATGGCAAACCACCTCTGCTTATCTCTTGTCTTGGAAACCCAGCAGTCCTGGGGTCGTTATGAGTTGGTTGGTACTACTACATTAGGCAGCATGGGGGGGGGGGAAGGTATGACCCTCTCTGCAAGCTTGCAAACTAATAATACAAACACTGGAGAAAAGCGAATTGGCGTGAAGGGTTGGTGGAATGTGCCACATCTATTGCACTTGTGCTTTGTGTTGTGCAAGTACTGTTGAGTTCACAGAGGTTTGTTTTAATGTAGATGCTTGCAGGCTAGCAGCTTTACAGTTGCCTACTGAGCCCATTGACATGCAGCATTCATGACAGCACACTGTATTGAAGCACAAGCAATGTGATAAACTATTTTTTTCTGATGAGCTCCAATTCACAATTCCTCAGGCTGTGGTCAGATGACAGACTTGGTGCGGAATGACCATGCCTCTATTTTATCTGGTGTTATTTGTTCCAGAGAGGTTTGTCCAAATATACCATCCTTAACCCTCCTCACTGTGCACTTACTCTGTGGTTGACCATTCACATTATTGCTGTGTGGTAATCATGGAGTGGTCAGTCAGTTGGCATCTTTTTAAAAAAAAATATTGTCTTTCATGCATGCACAGAAGTGCTCATTCAAAGCACCACTACATTTTGACAGCTCTGCGATCACTCCACCAAGTACTGTGGCCCTTCTCAGACTCCCCCACTTTGCCTCTCTTCCCCAGGAGCACACGGGGCATAGATTTGTGCCTCAGAATGCATGGGGAACATCTTTACATGCAGATTTACACGAGTGTAGCCCCATTGACTTCAGTACATTTACTCTTGTGTCAGTCATGGAATGCTCTCAAACAGCAACTCTGAAGGCTTTTCAAGAAACAGGAGAGAGGGTGGGGGGATTTGTCACTCAAAAACAACTCCCCTGGGGGTCCTGACCCAGAAAGACTACTTGGCCTCTTGGACGCACAAGCAGTGATTGATTACACTAGGGGCAATTATGTGTTTATGTGCACATTGCTAACAAATAATTTTGAAAGGGTGAGAATGGAACAGAAGGTTCACACTTCCCAACCAGCTTGAGTTCACAACAGGGGAGTTCAGACATCCAGAAATGCGGGGTGGAAGTGCTGACTTCCATAAAGACCAGACTTTCCCTGGTATTAAATAACTCTGATTCGAAGATGGGACAGAATGCGCTGCCAACAACTGGGAAATGGAAGGCAGATGTTGCTGTCTGATCGTGCATTTTAAATCTGGAAGGGAATGGCAATGATATTGGATCAAACCACTCATCTGACCACAGCCTTAGTGAAAGATGCTTCACAATCCCCATAGCAATGGGGCAGATATAATCAATGGGGGTGGGAATCTACCAACAATATGGCAAGCACTTG
The DNA here is from genome assembly GCF_001447785.1 of Gekko japonicus. Classification (NCBI taxonomy): domain Eukaryota; kingdom Metazoa; phylum Chordata; class Lepidosauria; order Squamata; family Gekkonidae; genus Gekko; species Gekko japonicus. Next base: position 327,961 of record NW_015162002.1, on the reverse strand, counting down.
AGCACTTTTTATGCTGTGCGCATGTGTGTGTGTGTATGTAAGGGGGGAAATGTCTGGTGTTATATAAGACCATTATGTCAATTAAGCATCAAGTGACAGTTAAAAGAGCATTTATTGAAATTTAATAGGAAAGATGATGTGTAATCAACTTTAAATTTATAAGACACAAATATAATTAGATTTTCAACACATAAAAATTGTAAGGAATATTTAGACACTTAATTAGAATTTAAAAAGCCAGCAATATCAAGTTAATAATTGTGAAAACTAATAGAGTATCTATCTAAATGTCAGTTATTTTATTAATTGATATTTAATTTGCCATAGACTGCCTTAGTAAATGTTAATTAAATGCCAGAAAATCCCTTACAATTTTAACATATTAATAATCCTAAATTATATCTTTATTGCCCACATAATTGTGAGTTAATTACGCAGCAACCAGATTCACACACACACACACACACTTTTTTTTTTTTGCAGGACAGGACTCTCACTCGTTTCTTGGCTACTCAAGTCGAGCACAACTGGTGCATTCTTTGAACAACACAAAAGCTGTCATTTACAAAACAGCACCTCACCAACTCTATCCAGCCCTACTTAAGCTTCCTCGAGTAAACAGCGCAATCCTAAACTGAGTTACACACTTCAAAGTCCATTGACTTAAATAGATGAAAGAGCTATGATTAGGATTGCACTGTCAATGTATAAATCCCCAAAGCATTGGTGAGAGTGGAACTCTTCAGCTAAAATGTGGGATGCTTCTGGATTAACAGACAGGGTTTAAATGACTCAGTGTTTAAGTTAAAAACAGTGCCATCCTAAACTGAGTTATGTTGTTCTACGGCCTTTGACTTTAACAGACCTAGGAGGGTATAACTCTGTTTAGGATTGCTCTGTAAATTTGAAAAGGACAACCAGTGACTCACCAGCGAATGAAGCAAGTTCATCACAACCGAAGAGCAAGTATGACTTCAAATTTCTCGTTTTTTTCAGTCTAAACCCCCCAAATTCGATTACTCCCTTGCAAGACTTGAATCCATGATTCTTCATTTTCATGCCATTTCTGGTTTGTTGCACTCATTTCCCCCTGTAAAACATACACATTTTTCAATGATCTGTGTGCATCAACAAATCAGCATTCTGCATATGCAAGCAGGAATCATCATGAGTCATGCAGGGAGAATCTCATCTCTCCAACTGGTCCTTCTTCTCAGCTATCTCTCCTTGCTCTCCTCCCTTTCCCGGGCAGCACCTGAAGCTTCCCCCCTTTCCCTCTTCATCCCATTCTTTCAGCCTCTTCCCCTCACTTTCACGCCATTTTTTTTCTTTCCATCCTCTGTCTCATTTTATTTGTTTGTTTGTTTGTTTGTTTAATTTGTATCCTGCCCTCCCTGCCAAGGCAGTCTCAGTGTGGCTTACAGAATATATGTTAAAACAGCAGGATATGTTAAAACACAAGATTTAAATAAAACCACAACATATAAAATAAAACATATCTTAAGGTGCTGGTACAATCATAAATGATGGGGGCATTCTCTCGGCATCCAAGTAGTCAACTACCACCATAGTCTAGGTTTTTGCCAGGCTGTTGATTCTTAAGTTGGTGTTGATATTGGGGCCAGAGCCTCAATTTTCGGACGGCAGCACCCTAATCGAAGGCCTGGTGGAAGAGCTCCATTTTACAGGTCCTGCGGAAGTGTAAAAGGTCCCACAGGGCCCTGAGGTTATCTAGGAGCTCATTCCACCACTGCGGGGCCGCCACAGAAAAGCCTGGCTTCTTTAGGGCCTGGAAGGGCCAGACGGTTTTGGGACCACGATCTTAGTGCTCTTTGGGGAACATGTGGGGAAAGGCGGTCCCTTAGGTATGTAGGTCCCTGACCATATAGGGCTTTAAAGGTAAGAAACAGTACCTTGAACCAAATTTGGTATGCTACAGGCAGCCAGTGCAATGCTTTTAGGGAAGGTTGGATGTGCTCCCACACAGAGAGACACAACAACAGCCTGGCCACTGCATTCTGCACCAGCTGCAGCTTCTGGATTTGGGACAAGGGCAGTCCTATGTAGGGAGCATTACAGTAGTCCAATCTCGAGGTGACCATTGTGTGGATCACTGTTGCCAGGTCATTTCATTCAAGGAAGGGAAATAACTGCCTAATCAGCTACAGATGGTAAAAGGCAGTGGCTGCCACCTGGGTCTCCATCATTAAGGAGGCATCTAGGAGCACTCCCAAGCTCCTAACCTCCAACGCTGGCACCAATGGTGCCCCATCAAAGGTTGGGAGTGGAATCCCTAACCTTGGCCTGCTCCGACTCAGGCATAGGACCTCTGTATTCATCTGATTCAATTTCAGTCGACTCAGTCTAAGCCAACCAGCCACAGCTTTCAATGCTAGGTCCACATCTCCCGGACTACAGTCTGACTGGCTGTCCAACAACAGCTAGAGCTAAGTGTCATCCGCATACTTCTGACAACCCAGTCTGTGACTCCGGGCAATCTGGGCAAGGGGGCGCATATATCATCATCATCATCATCATCATCATCATCATCATCATCATCCCTTTATTGGCATTGTAAAAGGGAAACATTAAGCGAATAGGGGGCGCATATAGATGTTGAATAACATTGGGGAAAGTACCACTCCTTGGGGCACTCCACAAATCAGCGGGTGCCTTTCAGATAGCTGTTCTCCAATGGCCACCCTTTGTCCCTGACCTTGAAGGAATAGGAGAGCCACTGCAAGGCAAACCCCTGAATCCCAGTGTTGGCGAGGCGGTGGATCAGCAGTTGATAGTTGATAGTGTCAAAAGCTGCTGACAGGTCTAACAGCAACAACACTGCCATACCGTCCCAATCCAGATGCCTCTGGAGATTGTCTGTGAGAGTGACCAGGACCATCTCTGTCCCATGGCCTGGTCAGAAACCAGACTGGAAGGGATGTAATATGGAGGTGTCATCCAAAACCCCCCCAACAACCCTGCAGCTGGATCGCCACTGCCCTCTCAATTACTTTGCCCAGATAGAGCAGATTGTATTCCGGCTGGTAATTAGACAATTTGGCTGGATTCAAGGATGACTTTTTAGGAGAGGGCAGACCACTGCCTCCTTTAGTGCACTGTCCCTCAGTGAGGGACTTGTTGATGATCTTGAGGGACTTGTTGATGATCTCCCTTAGGGCTTCCTTTCTTGAGGGATCTTGAGGGACTTGTTGATGATCTCCCTTAGGGCTTCCTTTCTTGAGGGATCTTGAGGGACTTGTTGATGATCTCCCTTAGTGCTTCCTTTCCTCACACTTTCTACTTATCTTTTCTATCTGCCTACTCCTTTGTTTCCTCCAAAACTCATCTCAAGTTTCAAAATGATTCTCCATCCACCATTTTGGAATACCTAGACAAATTGTTGCTGTGGTTTCCCAAATTCCCAGACAATACAAAATGACTGCTGAGATTACATGCGGTAGTCTTGCAAGATTTTAGCATTTTTTTTAAAAAATGACTTATCTCCTCCTTTATTTTAATTTTTTTTATCCCTTCCTAATTTTTAAAAGACTTTCTGCAAACCTGGGGGTTCCTCTAGATTTGTAGAAATATTTCTTTTATGTACCTGGCCCCAGTGTGGTGGTGTAAAATCCATACTCTGGGGCGAGGTTCAAAATTAGGTATCAATTATAATTTATACATACAAATGCTGTATTTTACATATATAAACATCATACATATCTCATAATATATACATACAACCAAGCCCACAAAACCAAATCCTGAACAAGTGTAAATTAAAACAAAACAGAAAAGGTTTATCTCTACCCAAGTGACTTTTCTAAATTTTAATTAAGACAAGATTTTTAAAAGCTTTGAAGAAAAAATAAAATTACATGTTGTCAAGTTATTCTACCTCTCGCCATAAAATTAATTCTAACTTTCTCTGATCATGCCTAAGCTCCATAGCTCTACATGCATGTGTTCTCTTTCATTAATTATGAATCATTTGCTGCCAATCTGATTATGCCAGGAGATGCCAGTCCTACTATGGAGCCTGCTCATTTATGATAGGTTAGAATCAAAGGAGCTGTGGTGGCTCAAGTGGTTAAGACGTTGAACTGCAGGCTGTGGAAGGTCAGTAGTTCAGCAGTTCAAGACCTGGGTGCTGCAAGATGGAGTGAGCTCCCGTCTCTAGTTCCAGCTCCTGCCAACCTAGCAGTTCGAAAGCAAGAAATTGCAAGTAGATAAATAGGTACCACTTCGGCGGGAAGGTAACAGTGTTCCGTGCGCCTTGGTGTTTAGTCATGCTGGCCACATGACCACGGAAATGTCTTCGGACAGCGCTGGCTCTTTGGCTTTGAAACGGAGATGAGCACCGCAACCCTAGAGTTGGATTCGACTGGCTTTCGAGCAAGGGAACCTTTACCTTTACTTTTAGAATCAGTTTGTGCGGCAAAATATATTATAGGTTTCCAAACAATCGAATGTGGGAAATTCCTA
>NW_015162002.1:314707-322953 GCF_001447785.1 Gekko japonicus | reverse complement strand
CCAAATATGCACTTTCGTCCCTTTAACTTTAAATTCCTCAAATACTCTGAAAAAGTTAGTTGGTAAAGAACAAATTTGCTACTTTGCTTGAAAAGTGGACAATTCTATTAGTTCAGCGATGGGAGCAGTGCCTTTATACATGGCAACACAAGGAGTCACCTGTACAAAGCCACTTTAATCCGATTACCAATTTATCCCCTTTTGCTGCTGGCTTTTTGCATGCCCTGCGTTTTTCCCCGTTATCATCTCTTTCCTGCCAGTACCTCTGCAGTTGAACTAGAAGTGACTTCTGCTTCCCCTGCCCATCAAAACCCAGCGAGAACTTAGCAAGAACTTCTATTAATAATGCTCTTCTCCACCTACATGTACTTCACTATTCTTATCAAATGAGGTTTGCCACAATATTCAGCAGCTAAAAATAGATGTTTTGTGACACCTTAAAGACTGATAAATTTACTGTAGTGTAAGCTTTCATGAGGCAGCAGTAACACAGGACATTGGGAATTAGAGGTCCCGCTGGGCTGTGTGGGAAAATGTGTGTGTGAAATGGTCCAAATAGCACTGTACTGTAGTGTTAGAAAATGTAGAAAGCAACCCACCAAATAGGCTTGAGCAGCTCTTGAACAGCCAAATTGTCTGACAAATATCAGCTCCTTGCCTTGCTCATGACCACTGAGTAGAACAGGATCCAAACAGGCAGGCGTTTGAACATCCCCAAATGTTTCTTTCATATTTTCATTAGTATGGATGGGGAGACAAAAGGTCACTGCAGTTTCATCTTGAGTGAGCAGAACCCATGTCAAAACTGGGGCTTTCAGATCAAAATAATACACCCATGAAGGTCAGAAGCATGCCTTATGGTCACCCTGTAGGGTTTTCAAAGCAAGAGACAAACAGGGGTGGTTTGCCATTGCCTGCCTCTGCATCGCTATGCTGGACTTCCATGGCAGTCTCTCATCTAAGTACTAACCAGGGCTGACCATTTACCCCACTCCCACTGCAAACAATGCAGATGACATACGTAAGAAAAAGATGCTTTTCCTACCTAAGCAAAAAATACCCCGAGATAAATACAAGGGTGAACTCAAGTGTAGTGTAGAATTTAAAAATACCCCAAGGTAATTGCAGGGGTGAACTCACGTGTAGTGTAGAATGTAAGTTTGGGGACAGGGTTGAACCAGGATTTAAGGTCTAGTGCGGAAAGGACCAAGATCAGGCTAGTTTGGACCATCTATTTCAGAGCAGTAGCATCCCAAATAACCCCTACATTGCTAAGCCTTTAGGCTTAATAAAATGTACTGCCAATACGTAGCCAGCAGTATCTCCCTTCTGTCCAAATTCCCTTTTTTGATAGCAAGCAATTTAATATTCATGAGCACTGATCCAAACAAATGTCAAAGCATGGTGATGTGTGGATTGATGTGTGGATTTTCATCATTCCCGTTCTTTGATGCTCCAGACATTTGTTTTTGCATTGCACTTGATTTCAGAACTGGATTATGGAGTTGCAAATTACAGTTTTTAACAACTTTCAGCTCTTTTAGTTCATTTGCATCTTTCTTGTCAGTGTGTTACCAATATGATAAAATACTACAAAAAAAGCAATTGTGCCATGATCATCTTGGATCTGAGATTTTGGGGGGTGGGGGTTATTCCAGATTTTGCAGAGTTTTGTTAGTGTTTTGGGGATTCTGTTTGAGATTTTTCTTTTTCCAGATCCCGGAATTTTGGTTCTATTATTTCCTATGAGGGAATTAATCTTGGGGGTCTGGGGCAGTTGTTTTTAAAGACAACAGCACCAAATGTTTACAGCCAATGGCACATTTGCACTGGAAGTAGTCCTCCCACTACCCTAAAAAAACCCCAATTTTTTAATGATAATTGGACAAAGGGGGCCAGTTTCATGAACCCCTGAAGAAGATGTCACCCACAACATTTCTCTATTATTTCTGTGGAGAAAAATACCATGTTATGCTTCCCAAACAAGTATAAAGTTTAAAGGGAAAGAAGGACCGAATTGGCCCCAGACTTATCTGGCTGGCACTGGCCCCACTGGTGGCTCCAGAGTTACACTGGTGATACTGTCCCTATTATTGGCACTGGAGAAAGCAGAGCCCCCCACACACACCCAGAAAACAGTGGGTGAGCTGGTGAGGGGGCCCCTAGAATCTGACAAGGTTTGCCTGCCCACACCACAAATCCTCTCCGGAAAAAAAAGTGCCCAAGAGGGAAAACAGAATCATCCCCCCCAGACCTATACAAAAGCAAATGGGGGGGGGGAGAGAAATAATAAAAAAATAAACTGCTCCACAGCTTCAAGAACAGAAGCAAATTGGGGGCAGTGCAACACTCCCTTCCCAATAGCCTTTCCCAAGCCTTTTCCAAGGCTTGTCTTCAAGTCTAGATTCTAGTGAGTGGTTTCATCCCACCCAGGGTTCTCACTGGAAGGGAGACATGTCTCCCTTCTGTTGTCCAGGAAATCAGTACATTTGAAGAAAAACAAGACTGAGCAAACAGGCAAGGCAAGGCCCAAACCTGAATAACAAACCACAGATATTTACAGGATGCATTTCTGTAATCACAATGAATTCCAGAATTCCTCCCATTGTTCCAGAAACCAAAGATCTGAATGCTCACCACAACGGTTGCATCACAATTCCTTTCATGCACTGTTTTACTGATGTGCATATAGGATCCTGTCTATTGGCAAACACCAGACAAACCATGATGGAATTGCACATAAATCAGATCAAGATTGCATTTTTTTCCCACAGTGTTTTATCAATGCATGCATAGCAGTAATGCAAAGCAGGAGACAAGATACAAATAAGGAAAAGAAATCGAAAGCTGTACAAAATTAAGAAATAAAGAAATGGAACCAGGGAGGATTCCTAGTATATCAGTTCCACTTTGGAAACAAGATAAGGTTATTCAGAACTCTGAAATCTTAAGAGAACTTTGAATGAGAACTATAGAAGCCTCTCTAGTCAGAACTGGAGCTGCGGTGGCTCAAGTGGTTAAGATGCTGAACTGCAGGCTGTGGAAGGTTGGTAGTTCAGCAGTTCGAGACCCGGGTGCCGCATGACGGAGTGAGCTCCCGTCTCTAGTTCCAGCTCCTGCCAACCTAGCAGTTCAAAAGCAAGAAATTGCAAGTAGATAAATAGGTACCGCTTCGGTGGGAAGGTAACAGCATTCCGTGCGCCTTCGTGTTTAGTCATGCCGGCCATATGACCACGGAAACGTCTTTGGACAGCGCTGGCTCTTCGGCTTTGAAACGGAGATGAGCACCGCAACCCTAGAGTCGGATTCGACTGGCTTTCGAGCAAGGGAACCTTTACCTTTACCTAGTCAGAACTGTCATTCAGGACTCTGTGTCCTAAGTTTTAGGTCCTTTCCACGCTAGACCTTAAATCCCGGTTCAACCCTGTCCCTAAACGTACATTCTACACTATACTCGAGTTCACCCCTGTAATTATCTCAGGGTATTTTTTGTTTCCACATTACATTGAGGTCACCCCGGTTTCACCCCACGCTTGTCCTGGGACAAATGGATGTTGTTATAATCAGGGATAAATGCAAGATATTGTGTCACGAGTTGAACTCTGATAAAACCAGGGATAAGATCCAAGTGTGGAAAGGACCTTAATGTGAAGAGTTCTGCCCTTCAATGTGCCCACACATAAACATTAAATCCCACATAATGCCCCCCCAAATTCACAAAGATAAAAGGCTTCCTCAGCATCAGCATTAGTATCTTGTTGCTACATTTTTCTTTGCACAGTGGACTGATAGAACTTTTTTAGTACTCAGATACCTTAGAGACAAATAGGAAGAAGTTAAATGTCCTAAAATAAATAAATATGCTACACTTGAGCAACAAGGCATTTCTTGCTTTTAACACTTCACAGGTTTTCTATTTATGTAAAGATATATTGTTTGAACTCCAGTGCTATCTATTTCCCTTCCTCCTAAAAATGATTACAAAATGGTGGCATACAAACAATCGAAGGAAAAGGGGGAAACAAACTCAACCCCAAAAATTCCTTCGATAATGCTGCAAGGGTCAAGCTACCTCAAATAAAATATTATCAATATATATATTTCTTATATGTGTACACAGTGGTGAAGATTAAAAGCATAAGGTCTGACTATCAGACTGCATGGAACATCAGCATGAGCTTTACATAAGCTTTAGTAATTTCACATACAAAGTTGATGATTCCACATACACAGTTGATGTGTATAATGAATGACCAACAAGACATATGTGTCTGATATTCAGTCCAATATCAGACCTTATGCTTTTAATCTTTGCCAGTATGTACACCATATAATAAATGTATATACTGATAATATTTTATTTGAGGTAGCAATAGAAAAAAAATTCTCAGGAAAAAGTGAGAGATGGAAAAATGCAGATTAAGAACGGATTGAGGGTTGGGGAAATGCAGCAATCCCAGTATAGAAATACATGTGAACGTTGTACAATGCTCATACATTAGTGGAGGAAAACATCCTAATGAAAAGCATAGGGTCTCAATTTGAATAATTAAATGGATGAACCAGAGGATAATTAGCTCCCCCACTTCAGTGCCAAATTAATTTCTTTATTTAAAAATCAAGTTACATCATCTGTGTCCTATGCTATGTACACATTGTTGGATTGTACTCTTCTGAATGGACTGGAATGTTTGAATGCTCTCCTATATGTGTGCATGTATTCCTGCGCCTGTAGTTCTCTTTTCCATAAGAAAATATAATTACAGCAATAGGTGCATCTCAAGAGGCAGACAAATATGCTTTGTTTCTAAATTATTCTTCCTCCATTCTACCATTACAAGAACACCTCTGGATTATTTGGGGAAAAGGTGAGAATACTGACTAAACTTTGGACCTGACAGCATTGGTCTAAAAGCCAGAGTGGCATACTGGTTAAAAGTGATGGAGTATAATCTGAAGAACTGGGTTTGATTCCCCACCCTTCCACATGAAGCCTGCTGGGTGACCTTGGGCCAGTCATAGTTCTATCAGTGCTCTCTCAGCCCCACCTACCTCACAGGGTTTCTGTTGTCAGGAGAGGAAGGGAAGGCTATTGTAAGCAGCTTTGAGACTCCTTAAGGTAGAGAAAAGCGGGATATAAAGACCTCTTCTTCTTCTTCAAATAATAGATTTCTTTGATATTGATTTTGTGACCTTGATAAAAAAAACACTGCTTTTATTTTCATTTGCTGTCTCCTCTGATTTATCCAAAAACAAGAAGGCATTTTACTCATTTTATTTTGATTGCAATTAGATCATTCATTATGTCAATTGGACTCACATTTATGTCTTCAAGCTTTAGCTTTAAAACTCATTCACCAGGAGACCTGGTAAAAAAAAATACCCTGAAAATGACATTATTTCTCTTTGCCTGTCATTTACCTACATGTTTTCCCATTGTTTCAAACATCACTGTATATTTAAATAGATCTTTTACAAGGAATGGAATTGTTCCCTGCAAAGATTCTTAATAATTTGTCTTGCTTCCCACTGAGAAGATGGGGCATGATTGCAAACACAGTTTGTTAGTTCAAACAAATAATTTTATTCTGATTCATTTCTGCATGTATAACAATTGGCATGTAAATGTTGAATAGAATTAAGGTTTAAAACTAATTTCATACCTAACAGTCTACAGAAATGAAATACTTCCAAAACAGTTTGCATTTGCAGGAGTCTTCTGAGAATTTCATGCACAAAGTAGACTTCTGAATCTCTAAATTTTGAATCTCTAACTTCAAAACAAAATTTTAAAATGTCAGGTTCATAAAATCTGCAGTGTCGTGATTCATTTGCTCTCCATGAAGTTGTAGATGTTTCTAGGGTTGTGCACTGGGATATTAACTAATTGAATAATGAAAAAATATGTTTGTTAATTCATGCTTGTGTCTAATAGATTAGGATTTACCCTGTTATCAAGTGCCATCTACACATACCCTAGGTTGTAGGGTTGCCAGGTCCCCCCTGGCCACCAAGGAAGGGGATGGGGGGTAGGGTTGCCATATCCAGGTTGAGAAGTTCCTGGAGATTTGGGGATAGAGCCTGGTGAAGACAGGGACCTCAGTGGGGCACAATGCCATACAGTCCACCCTCCAAAGATGAACTGTAATTTCAGGGGACCACAGGTCCCACCAGAAGGCTGGCATCCCTATCTATAAACATTGCAAATTGCCACATGACAAGTAGATGGAACATGGTAGTGAGTGATGTGTAGCATGGTTTAGCTGCTTTTATGTCAAGTTTTGACCCAGAAAATCTGAGTTTTTGCCTATGAAGTTTGCCTATGAAGAGAAATTTGCGTGAGTCACTAACATACTTTCCAGGGTAAGGATGAAGTGCTAGAATCCCTATGTATGTTGTCTCTGTCTGTTGAGGTACCAGATAATAAGTGATAAGTATTCTCTTCCATTTCTTAAGTTAATATTTACCACTTTGGAGCATCCAAAGCAATTTGCACTAATGATCTGAGGCTGAAAGATAGTGCCTTGCTTAGTCTCCTTTGTGCATTTACAACTTAGGCAGTTAGGACCTTCTGGCTCACAGCTTCTACCCACTACACTATAGAACTTCCCAGGAGATTTTAGTCATCTCCAGCATATGATAGAGGTATATATTAACTGAATCCTGCCCACTACTGATCTATTTCGGGTGCATTGAAAAAGATGCCCATTTCTGACAGCAAGATCCGGACTGATTTAGCTTCTGAAACTGTTGACTCACAGCTGGATATACAAGTGACCCCCATGACTTCAATAATTTGTACGAATATTTTAAAAATCAAGCTATTTATGGCTTAGCATTTTTCTGAGATTCTGTGGGCAATGTTGTCATATCTGAACAAGCAGGAGGAAATATCTATAATCGTTTACATTTCAGAAATACCATCTCCTCATGCACATTTATATATTTCTGACTCATCCAGTCTGAATTAATCTGTGCAGAAGGAGAGTAAATTGCTAAAAACAGGGTATCATTAATGGCTAAGATAAACTTATAGCCATTTGGATGCTTATCGGAACTACTGGAACTCCTTAGGTCTGCAAACTTGTCCTTGAATTCTTTTTTTTTTAATTCCCCCAGAGGGGATTTTTTTATTATTTTTATATCTCTACAAATACTACAAAGAAAAAAGGATATAGGGAACTACACATACAGGGACAAAGTAAAGAAACCCACTATTATCTGAAAACCCAAGAGAGGAGATCTCCAACAAGTTAGTTACAATAAGTCATTACTTCAATTTCATTTCTATAAACTGAGTCAAACATACTCCTTTTTCTCTCTGCTAATTTTACATTTAAATTTTTAAGTGTCTGTAAACCACCCTCCATTCATCTCTAACATATTGTTGAATTCAAGGCACAATTCAGAGTCCTTCAGCCTTTACTTCTTTTTCCCCTTTCTCAGCTTATAAGGACTTCTTGGAGCTGCTGCTCCCTGCTCAGTCAAAGAGTCCTCTCCGGAAGATTCTGAATCTTCTTCTCCATTCGATTTTCCGTCGTCTTCCTCTGCTTTTCCCAGCTGAACCCTCAGGAACTCTTTAGCTTTAAACACAGAGTCAATCTTCTCTTTTTTATCCTTTATCTTAAAAGTTACTCCTTCAGGAAATAGCCATTTGTATCCAATTAAATTAGTCTGAAGAAAAGTCACTAATTCTTTATATTTCTTCCTCCGCTGTCTCACCTCAAATGGAATGTCCTTTAGCGTTCTGACCGCATTATCCCCCACTTTCAGGGGTTTTCCAGAAACTGCTTTTAGGACTGCATCCCTTATGTGCCTCTTCGAGAATCTTACCACAATTTCCCCAGGCAGATTTATATATATATATATACCTGAATATGATCTAAAGACCACATCCATCTCATTTTTAAAATGTTCCTCCTTCATATCTGCCACTGGGGCCAGTAATTCACACATCAGTTCTTTAAGATTCTCACCCGGTTTTTCTGGCACATCCTGGAAGCGTAGGACCATATTAGCCTTATCCATTTGGGCTTGTAATAATTGCTCTTTCATAGAGGCTTGTTCTGTTTCAAGCTTCTTGACTTTTTTCTTCACTTTCTGTGTATCTTCAGCCACTTCCTTAACTTTTTCACTGTCTTGCTTCATTATTTGTATCAGCTCATTTATCTGTGTTTGTTGTGTTGTTATTCCCTGTGTCACCACCGTCATCTGTTCCTTGAAGACGTTCAGCTGCTCCAGCAGCG
>NW_015162002.1:312214-314646 GCF_001447785.1 Gekko japonicus | reverse complement strand
CTCAATGATTTATGTGCATGAGGAATTTCCTCCCTGCTCGTTTTCTCTGCTCAGTGAGATAGGGTAGGGAGTGTCTTTTCTTTTTAAAAATCACCTTTAAGTTGACTCACATTCATAGTTGGTCCTGCGACCCCTTTTTCTGCAGCATTTTTTTCGCTTGATCTCCTGCGCTTGATTCCGGTAAGCGTTGCTAGTACCATTCGGTCTCTCGGCTCAAAGGACTACCGGAGCGAAGGGGCGCCTCAATTCTCTGGCATTCCACCATTGAAGAGGCTACCCCTTCAAAGCTCCCTGGCCAGGGCCCCTCCACCGGGTCCCTGGGGGGGTTACGAGCCTGCATGCCCCCTCCTTCAGCCGGAGGCAGACCTCATCCCCGGGAGGTCTGGGAGATGCATCTGCAAGCGCGTCGCCATCCACCGGAAGTCTTGTCCTTGAATTCTATCTGAGGATTTAAAAACCTTTTTTGGGGGAAGGAGGTTGGGAGGGATGGACTATATCTCCTTTTATTACCTTCAAATATCCGACAACAGATCTCTGTGGAAAACAATAACTTGGGCCTGTTCTGCATATTTACCTTACACCAGATCTTCTGTGAGCCAGTTTGGTGTGGTGGTTAAGTGCATGGACTCTAATCTGGAATAACTGGATTTGATTTCCCACTCCCCCACACACAGCTGCTGGATGACCTTGGGCAAGCCATAGTTCTGTTAGAGCTGTTCTCTCAAGGACACTTCTGGAAAGCACTCTCTCAGCCCCACCTACCTCACAGGGTGTCTGTTGTGGGGAGGAGACGGGAAAGGAGTTTGTAAGCCACTCTGAGACTCCGAGTGAAGGGCAGGGTATAAATCCAATCTCCTCCTCTTCCTCCTCTTCTTATTTTTGTTCAAGCCCCAAGTTTTGGAATCATTTTGGGATTGATCACTCTACACTTTCTCCCTTATTCCATTGTATGTTGTGTTTCAAAACTGATGTCTTTCTGTTCAAACAGAAAATAGCTTTAATCAGTTTTAAAATCAGAAGAAGGTGGACGTCAGTGATGTTCTCCCCCTTTTTGACGCCAACACACTAACGATGCTGTGCAGTAGCGTTAATTTTGGTAAATGCTTGTTTTAAAAGTTAAAAATAATGAGGGTTAAAGGCTGCCTAAAAATGGTGCATTAATGCACTATCAAGTAGCAGTAGTAGATAAGTAAAAATATATAGCCATGATCATCCCCTTAATGGATCATAACATTAACACACTATCGCAATTTCTTAATTATGAACACAAAAAAATGCCAGTTAGCCAGAGAGGGCAGGGGAGAAAGGGAAGGCTAAAAAATAACAATGGCTGATCATCTGCCTCAGAATAGCATAATTAGGTACTAGCAAAAATTGTAGATCGATAAAAATACATGGCTGTGATCATTCCCTTACTGACCATTACATTAACGCACTATCATTAAATTTTTATTATGCACAAAAAATAATAATTGCCAGTTGGAGAAGGAAGGAAGGAGAAGGGGTGCCAGAGGGGGGAGGGGTTTGAGTGAGAAGGTAGGGAAAAGGGATGTGGAGCATGTCCAAGATCCACACTGTGGAAAAGAACAGTTTAAGCAGTTTATAAAAGGTAAGCAGCTGTAAAAGATAAGGATTCCTTTAAGCGGTGGAAAGCTAGTCTCACTGAGGTTGATAAAAGGGAACACAGGCTGTGGCCAATAAAATGCAAGTCTGTGATCAGGCAGGCAAAAAAGGAATATGAGGAGCATATACCAAAAAAACATAAAGACCACAAATAAAACTTTCTTCAAATACATTAGAAGCAGGAAACCAGCCAGGGAGGCAGTGGGGCCCTTGGATGACCAAGGGGTAAAAGGAGTGCTGAAGGATGATAGGGAAATGGCTGAGAAGCTAAATGCATTTTTTGCCTCTGTCTTCACTGTGGAAGATGAGACGTGCTTGCCCACTCCAGAACCGCTGAGTTCAGGAGGGGTGTTGAAAGACCTGAGTCAGATTGAGGTGACAAGAGACGAGGTCCTAAAACTGATAGACAACTTAAAAACTGATAGATCACCAGGCCTGGATGGCATACATCTGAGAGTTCTGAAAGAACTCAAATGTAAACTTGTGGATCTCCTGACAAAAATATGTAATTTCTCCATAAAATCTGTCTTCGTTCCTGAGGATTGGAAGGTGGCTAATGTCACTCCCATCTTTAAAAAGGGTTCCAGAGGAGATCCGGGAAATTATAGACAGTATACCGGGTAAGCTGGTGGAAACTGTTATTAAGGAAAGAATTAGTAGGCACATTGAATAACAAAACCTATTGATGAAGATTCAGCATGGGTTCTGTAAGGGAAGATCTTGTCTCACTAACCTGTTAGTGTTCTTTGAGGGAGTGAACAAACATGTGGACAAGGGGGACCCAATAGATGTCGTTTACCTTGACTTCC
>NW_015162002.1:309521-312101 GCF_001447785.1 Gekko japonicus | reverse complement strand
GTGCGACTGCAATAAAAAAGGCCAACACTATGCTCTGGATTATTAGGATGAGACTGAAAACAAATCAGCCAGTATCATAATGCCCCTGTATAAATTGATGGTTTGGCATCATTTGGAGTACTTTGTACAGTTCTGGTAACCACACCTCAAAAAGGATATTATAGCATTGGGAAAATGCAGAAAAAGACAACTAGAATGATAAAAGGATTGGAGCACTTTCCCTATGAAGAAAGGTTAAAAACACTTGGGGCTCTTTAGCTTGGAGAAATGACAGCTGAGGGGTGACATGATCGAAGTTTATAAGATTATGCATGGGACAGAGAAGGTAGAGAAAGAAGTACTTTTCTCCCTTTCTCACAATACAAGAACGTGTGGGCACTCAAATTGTTGAACAGTTGGGTTAGAACAGATAAAAGGAAGTACTTTTTCACTCAAAGAGTGATTAATACATGGAATTCACTGCCACAGGAGGTGGTAGCAGCTACAAGCATGGATAGCTTCAAGAGGGAATTAGATAAACATATGGAGCAGAGGTCTATCAGTGGCTATTAGCCACAAGATATAGATAGGAATTCTCAATCTGGGGCGAGTGATGCACTGTATTCTTGGTGCCTGGGGGGGGGGCAACAGTGGGAGGGCTTCTAGTGTCCTGGCCCCACTGGTGGACCTCCTGATGGCACCTGGTATTTTTGGCCACTGTGTGACAGAGTGTTGGACTGGATGGGCTATTGGCCTGATCCAACATTGTCTTCTCTTATGTTCTTCTGTAGATGGGATCAAGCCAACTTACAATTGGCTTGAAATGAAAAATTGCCTTATACGTACTCACAAAAAAAAGGCATTAAAAACCCCCAAGGAATGACCAACATTTACCCAACATGGAGAAAACTAGTTGCAAAACCAAAAATAAAAAATGTTGCCTCACAATTGCAAATCCAAGGTAAAGTTCATATGTGGAACAGGCCTAGCTGACACATTCTGCTCCTTGGTTGCTGGCACAAAGATCATTGTCCTATGGGAAGCTCATCTGTTCATGAGGAGTTTGAGCCTGTTCATTGGGTTACTCTTCATGTATGTAAGCAGAATAGTGCAGTGCAATTAGCAATATTTCACACATGCATGTTCTTACAGAGTCCTTGGCCGAGTTCAGACTGGAAATTTGAAGTGCTAGGGAGTCGTGGCAAAGAAGACCCGGAACAGAACTGGAACAGCTTGGTCGCGGTATTCCCGTTCACGCTGCAGTGAATAAAGCGGGAGGATAGTGTGGAGGAAGCGCAAGGGAGCATTCGCACTGTTGGCCAGCCCCTGGTGGGCTGTTAGCGGCTGTTTCTGCGCTATGCTGAATGCGCCTATGCACATGGCCGCATGAGTGCCTGCTGCAGAAACAGCCAGCGCCTCTTATCAACAACAGCGGATTGTTCCCGCCTTCGCAGCGCTTGCATTCACACTCAAAGAACTGGAATCAACCCGTTCTACACACGGTTTGCTACCACTTTCACCTGGTACTTTTAAACTCGGGAGGGAAGCGGCACAAGACGGCTTGAGTACGGCTGGGGGATGCCTGAAAGATGTGGCTGTGTGAACCCGCCCCTTTAATCCACTACTGAAACGCTCCTGAAACGCTTGGCTGCCGGGCCAAACTGCCAGTCTGAACTCGGCCTCAGTTTCTTCTCTATGATGAGTCCTAGTTTTTTCTCTCTCCTGCAGATCTGTAGTTGCTGCTTGCCACTCCACATTCAGCCATATAAATAAAATGTGAGCAAATTAATAGGCAAGCCAGTATCTGTAAATTAAACTGTATTGTTTAATAACTGAGGTTATTTTATGCACACACATTTTGAAATATCCTTAGGGTAGTTTAATCACCTCACCTGATCACCCCGTGGCCCCTTGGGAGAGTCAATTTCTGTTGACAGAAAAGTGGCTTGCAAGGGGAAAGGAAGTGAAACTGAACCATCACAGCAATTGCAGCTGCAAAGTTGCTCCACAGCTGTTCAAGCTGGACAGTAGTGAGGCAAGGCCATTCAAGGCTAAGCCCAAGAGTGATCTCGGCCATCCAACATGGTACATTTGCTGGCCAAACCAGTTTACTATGAAGTCTGTGGCAGCTTCTACTGAACATTCATCAAGGGAATTCTGAAGTGTACCAAATGCTGTCCTTTGGCCAGTAGGCAAGATGAGAAATAAGTCTGAATCAATGAGCTGGAGTCAAATAACTCAAATCTAACCGAGGCTACAAGAGTTACAAAAGCAGTGTTACACCAATAAGAACTTCTGTTCATATCTCTCCTTATATATAATTGAATAGTGGGTGCCAAAGTTCTAAAATGCACTCCTTTAGTGTATGGGCACTTGAACTGTCAGTCAGAAGATGCTGGCTGGGTTGACTGGCTGCTTTGTGCAGTCCCGCCCAGCGTTACAAGGTCTTTTGCATATGGAAGCTGATTGGACTTCACTGCATTCCACACCTCAAACTCACCCCCCTCCCCGCAAGGCAGTTGGAATGTCAGTTGCATATGGAACCTTCAAGGTCTTTTGCATATGGAAGCTGGACTTCACTCCATTCCACATCTCATACTC
>NW_015162002.1:285418-309310 GCF_001447785.1 Gekko japonicus | reverse complement strand
TATGGTTTCCAACTCCAGGTTGGAAAATGCCAGGATATTTTAGGGATGAAGCCTGCTGAGGGTGGGGTCTGAGGAGGAGGAGGAGGAAGAGGGGGACCTCAGACAGATACAATGCCATACTCCCCACCCTCCAAACAAGCTGTTGCCAGTCTCCAGGTGACAGCTGGAGAGCTCTTAAAGCTCTGGTGCTACTTCAAAGTGCTGCAATTTATTGACAGAGTAGTGTTTTGGCAAATCTTTAGGAATTGTTTGGTGCATTTACGATGGGGCACCCACCCAGAGCCTCTGGCATTTTCTCACTCTGCTGACATCAAAACCAATTTAAGGCAAAATAAGAGGCTACTGAGAGGGGAGGAAATAAAGTTGCCAGCTTTCCTCTCCAGAATCCACCCCCCAAAACTCCAGGTATTTCCCTCCTTATAGCTGGCAACCCTACTTTCCCCTCAGTGCCTGATGGTAGGCAACTTAGTTTGGTCCAGTCACCTACTTTGGCCTTTGGGAGAAAACATATTGGGGCCAATCCTGATAGGGTTGCCAACTCCCGATGGGAAATTCCTGGAGATTTGAGGGATGGATCCTGAAGAGGGTGAGGTTTGAGGAGGGGTGGGACCTCAGACAGGTACAATGCCATAGACTCCATTCTCCAAACCAGTCAGTCCCTCATAGGGAACCATTGTTGCCAATCTCCAGGTGAGGGCTGGAGACCGCTCAAAATTACAATTGCTCTGCAGAAGGGAGGGCGGAAGTCAGCTGAAGTCAAAGGGGCAGATAATGGTAGGTTGATGGTTAGCTGGGAAGGAGATGGGGTTGCCAACTCCAGGCTGGCAAATTCCTGGGGATTTGAGGGGTGGAGCCTGGAGAGGGTGGGGTTTGCGGAGGGGTGGGACCTCAGACAGGTAGAATGCCATAGACTCCACCCTCCAAACCAGCCATTTCATCCTGGGTAACAATTGTTGCCAATCTCCAGGTGAGGGCTACAGATCACTCAAAATTACAACTACTCTTCAGGGAGTAGAGATCAGTTCCTCTGGAGAAAACAGTGGACTCTGTCATTATATCCTGCTGAGGTCACCACAGCAAAATGACACTGTTTGCCCAAAGCCAGAGCACTCCCCCAGAGCCTCTTTCTAGATTCCGTTGTATTTGTTTCCACAACAGGCTTTACTGCTAGTCTAATATAAGAGCACAAGGACAGTCAAATAGATAAATGCAATCCAGATATATGCAATCTGCACATTATCCCTATCCATCCTCACCCTCCAAGCTTAAGACGGATCTTACAGTCCTGTGACTAGGTAGTTTATGCAAGCTGCTTCCACTGCAGTTTGTGACAAGCTTTCACTGGCACCCTCCAAGGCCCGGATCCACCAATTTTATCCAGATACTCTCTCTTGAAGGCTTCTTCCCACCTTCATTGTATACTACTACCTTTTGCTACTTCAGCTCCTCGCTTTTATAAGGAAAGTCTTTCTACCTTCCAGAAGGTTCCTACCATCCCTTTTTCCTGAAGAAATGTCTTTCCATCCCTTTCCTAATCTTCCTGAGAGGAACAGCAAAGATGCCCTTCCGAGAGCCATTGACTGTGATTTTATATAAAGGTAAAGGTAAAGGTTCCCTTGCTCGAAAGCTAGTCGAATCCGACTCTATGGTTGCGGTGCTCATCTCCGTTTCAAACCCAAAGAGCAAGCGCTGTCTGAAGACGTTTCCGTGGTCATGTGGCCGGCATGACTAAACACCAAGGCGCACGGAACACTGTTACCTTCCCACCGAAGTGGTACTTATTTATCTACTTGCAATTTCTTGCTTTCGAACTGCTAGGTTGGCAGGAGCTGAAACTAGAGACCGGAGCTCACTCCGTCATGCGGCACACTCGGGTCTCGAACTGCTGAACTACTAACCTTTCACAGCCTGCAGTTCAGCGTCTTAACCACTTGAGCCACCGCAGCTCCGTGCTTTTATATAGGCATCCATTTTAAGGCACATCTTCATTCAATCACTTTTAACCATTTGAAGTATGATTCCTAGAGTCATGGGGCCTACTTAGGGTTGCCAGTTTCCCCAGGCCACTGACAGGGGATGGGGGGGGGTGCAGTTGCCAAATCCAGGTTGGGAAACCTCTGGAGATTTGGCGATGGAGCCTGGGGAGGACAGAGACCTCAGTGGGTGAAATGCCATAGAGTCCACCCTCCCAAGCACCCATTTTCTCCAGGGGGAACTGATCTCTGTAGTCTAAAGATGAGGTGTAATTCTGGGGATTCCCAGGTCCCACTCTGAGGCTGGCATCCCTAAATTGGTCAGTCTGCAGTAAGGAGGGGAAATTGGGTACAGTTGTTCCCCCCTCCCTATTCTACGAGGAGAGCTCTATATGTGTAAGAGAGAGAAAGAGGTGGTTTTGTCTGATCTCCCTGCAGCTCCCTGACCCGTGCCTTTTTATTCTATTTTATTTCAAATTTTATTCTATCTGATTTTATTCTATTTTATTTCAAAGGAGCTCAAAGCTCTGTCTCTCCCATCCCAGAAATTTAACAGCAGAGGTTCTCACAAATATGAAATATTTATAGCATGCTAGATCCTGATCTAAATTAACTGGCTCCGTGTCTCAACTCTGCATGTGATCCAGTGCTCACACTGTGCCTCCACGCAAGCGGGCTTCCCATTTGACTTAAACATCAGGGGTATCACCCTACCTGCAGTTCTCTTTGTCAAACCTGAACCCTCACTTAAAAAAAAAATCCCACTAATTTCTGCTGGGCTTTTGGCCTTCAGATGCACTCCTTATCCATGCACAATCTCCTCGATGTAAGATTACATGTAACTGTGTTCAAGAATAACTTCTGAAGCACAAACATTTTGAGAAGCATTACTAGTTTCCACTTATTTTTGTTAAACAGGCTAGGTTTTCAACAACAGAAGAATTAGTAGTCAAGCTACAGAATACACAATCTGGTTTTAGCATGTTCCAGAAACATCTTCCTATATCTCAGGGTGCTTTAATACTTCTGTCTTTAATTATAAAAACATAGAAGTAACAGTGTAATACTGCAAAGTTACCTTTTTCTAAGGCCATCGACTTCAATAGACTTAGGCACACAGAATGGCAAAGGGTTGCCAACCTCCAGGTGGTAGCTGGAGATCTCTTGTATTACAACTGACCTCCAGGCAACAGAGACCAGTTCATCTGAAGAAAATGGCTGCTTTGGAAGGCGAACGCTATGGAATTATACCCCACTGAAGTCCCTCCCTTCCACAAACCCCACCCTCCTCAGGCTGCACCCCCAAAATCTACAGGTATTTCCCAGTCCTGAACTGGCTGTCAAGGTTTCTCTCTCTCACCCCAGTCCAGGGATGGGAGAGAAACCAAGCATTCTGCAACAATTAAACAAACCCCAGGAGAATGTCTGTACACTCTCCAGGCTTTACCAATAGTTACTACCACCAGGATCTCTCTTTAAAAAGTCTCCCACCAAGGTCCAGGAGCAAAGATCCCCAACTCCTGCCTGATTTCTGGGACTTACCAACTTTACCAGCTCTATACTAGGGCTGCAAACGATTAATTCACACAGTGGTAGCCTCCTTAGGCGAACGGCTCAGACACAAGATTCAGTCTTAGAAATCAGGTTGCAACGGAGGAAGCAAGTCCAGATAATATTGATTATATATTATCTTTATTCAGTGCAAAAGCATGCATATAATATAAGACTAGCAAAAGATAAGAAAACAAATGATATCTATAGCTTGTTCAGCTCTAGCTACACAATAGAGGTATTCCATAGTTACCAGGCTGGTGTGCAAATAGTCCAAGGTCTCACCAGGGAATCTTGAAAAGGAACCCCATGGTGCTGTGGGCCACTAAATCCAGCTTGGCTGCCTAATAGTCTCACTCCATGTTAACAGCAAATAGTCAGTCCAAAAGAACTCTTTGTTTCCAGAGAGGAACTCTCTGTTTCCCGCAATGAACTCCTTTTTTCCCATATAGATAATTGCAGTTATACCCCCCCCCCTCCGTCACCACCAGGTATGGCCATTTACCCTATAGTGACAGAGTGGGGAGTCATGTCCAATCTCTGGTTACCATGCATTGCCAGGCAAGGTATGTTGTGATTGGCTAGGAGTTGGGCACCCTGTCTGCAGTTCAGTCACTCCCACCCCAGCCTCTTCAAGTGACCATGTGTCATGTCAGGGAATGCTTTTGATGTGCTAATGTACTGGGCATAGCTCTTCCCATGCTTGGGAAGGCACCAGCAAGTTGATCTATCCTGGCAGAGGTGTCAAAGTGTCTTGTATATGGATATGTGGCCTGGCCATCTGGCAGGCCATCTGCACAGGTGACAGAAATCACACGGAAGTGTTACCAGCTAAGGCCATCTGGCCCAAGCAGGAAGGATTTTAGAAAGGACTTTTTCTATACACTGGCAACCTTAAAAAGGCATTTTGGTACATTCCCTTTCTAGCTGATATCCTGTTTTGTCTCTTGTTTTGTTAGAAGCACTGGCTAAGAATCTTTTTTTTCCCTTGTGGAGCTACCAGACATGCAGCCCAAGCACCATGGCTTTCCAGATGCTTTACAAGCCTCCTCTTCCGGCAGTCCCTTGCAGATAGCAAAACTAGGAAGATTATTGAGTTCCTAGTGGGTCACTATACATGGCTGGCGGGCTGAATTCCATTGGGTAGGTCACAAGTTGTGTAGATATGGCACAGTGTAATATTGGACATTAATAAATAGTGGAAAGAAATCCAAGCCGTCCAACCATTTGATTAGATTTCCCTTTGCTATTCTCATAGTATTTTAGCTTCTTCTAGTAAGTTCCAAATCATGATGAGCAGAAAAATATGGAGACCATGATAGTTACTTGCTTTTCTGTGCTATCTGGACTAAGGCTTTGTCCAGCAGGATTGGGTTTCTCTCAGTACACTTTTTGCATAGGATTTGGCTTTTTAGGTACAGTTGCACAGGTGTAACCAGGCAAAAAGCAAAACTGGGTTTCAGTGAGGAGTGGCAGGCAGACTATGGATGATCAGAGAATTGTATAGTGTTCTTCGATTGCTACATTATTATTATTTTATTTGGGCCAAAACTTTTAAACCTTATTGGAGTCATTAAACAATGTCAATAAAGCAAGCCATGTTCTTTGTCCACTGTAGAGATACTAGAATTCTAGAAAGTTGCCTTTTTATTGGCTCCATTACACAAAGGGATAGTGCAGGAACAGCTGGGCTCAAAATAAAACACTTTATTGAATAATAGAAGAAGGATGATATCAATATGTTTTTATCTGGTCAAGAAATTTCTCCATAACAGCCTTTTGGAGCTCAGTGCTCCAATACTCATAGAGCTACTAATGGCTTTCTAATCTCATTGACTGTAATGCTAGAGTTTTAAATCTATTTAGTTCAATTTTCTGACATGCATCGGAGCCGAAAGGGCATATTTACTAGCTTTGTGTTATATTTTTATTAGATTAGAAAATGACTGGGCTGTTGAATCAGTAAGTTAACTTGAATTCAGTCCCCCTCCTGTTTTTTGTTTTTTGTGTGTGTGTTTTTTTTAATTCCTGGTGATGTAGGTGAGAGAGTGAAAGGTCATGTTGCCAATTGACTTCAGAGATGTAGGACTGGAATTGGACTGGAATTCTAATTGACCTGGTCTTAAAAGTATGGAGAAGAAGACACCTTCAGACATCAAGATCCACAGCTGTATATGCAGGGGTATGCCCTATGGTCATGGCTGTGTATTAGTCTCTCTGCATAGCTTATCTTAAAGTGGCCAAGTTCATGCACTTGCTTCATATGCCAGAGAAATATGTGTACTCCTTCCCTTTCACCACATACATAAGTATTTGAATGAAGTATGTGTTTCATGTGAGTGCCAATCACATGGATTTCAACCCTCTGAAATAACAGTAGAAGACTGGCTGCACTGGTTATCAGCTGAAACCACCAACTTAATACAGGTGTGTAGTGGAAGAGAAAGGACATGTCCACCAGAAGAAACCTACTAGTAGGAAAATTGTACACCATATCAGAATTATGTCTGTGCAGTAAAAAAATGACACCTTGGACATTTAACCTGTCTATTTAGTGACACAGGTTTTGTGAAATCCTTTGCTACGGAGGCCCCTCCAGAATAATCAGCTTGTGGTTTTTCTGGAGGCTTCTGAAGACTTGTACTGTTTAAGCACACTTTGTGATGGGATGGGAAATGTTTTTCTGGGGTTACTGTTCTTAGGATTTGGCTGCTCCTTCATATTTTGTGGTTAGTTTTAGCTTTTATTGCATTATATTAATTGCATGTCTACCACATTTTGATGGGCTAGATGGTAAGCTCTATATTTGCAATTAAATAAATGAAGCAGTCAGATTAACATAACATTCAGATCTTCCTTTGGAGGGGGCTTTGATAGTGGACTTTTGAAAGCAAGTGGTTACAGTATTCCCTCCTTATAAAATGCCAGGTATCTATCTGGTTTATTGTGCCAGACTGACACTGAGCAGGAAAGTAGTGCCAAAAGAGGAGCGAGTGAGTGACTTGATAATCAGGCAAAACTACCTGAGGAACTGGCTTACTGCTCCCTCGTGCCAGGATTTGACACAGTGTTCCAGTTATTTCTTCTCTTTCCATCAGGTTAAGTAGTATTTTGTGGCTCTTTTTCCCCATTCCTCCTGCTAGAGGCACCTGCCACCTATTAGTGTAGGAGACTCTTCTGGAAAGCTTCAGCATTTTAACCTCTGGCCAAAACAGGAACTGTAAAAGTATCTGGGGAAGAAATATAAGCAAACCCTCTTCTAACCTCATAAAAAGTTTAGTTACTGAGATTTTGTTCAAGGTGAAAAACTGACGGGTTATTATTATATTCCTATTGAAGAACAGAGGGAGGAAATACGTTATAAAGTGGGACAGGGAATGGTGAAGCCACTGGGTGGTGTGTTTTTTCTTTTTTCTTTTCTCTGCTTCTTCTTTTTTTCGCTTTCAAATGCAGAGATATAGTTTTCTATTAATTACTTTATTTTTAATATCAAAAGGACACTCTCAATGGAAAGGAAGGTGGTGGAGGTAGTGGATAAGAGAATGAACTCTGTTTCTGGAAGTCTGTGGTTCAAATATCATCTCTGCTGTAAACTAAACAGGTGACCTTAGGCAAAACACTCTGCCTCAACCCTCCACACGTCATCTGAAACATGTGGATATTAATACTAGCTTACTTTAAAGCATTCGTGTAAAGTCAACACAATGATTATGCTTTAAGCACTGAAGATGCTGCATAAGTCATAACTAATTGTGACATCCTAAGGAGAGTTATATCCAATATTACTATATTTGTATGATATACTTTCCAAACCTATTTCCACTATGGCTGTCAATTTCATTGGAGTTTGACATTCTTATTACCCGGCCTGTAGCTACAGTGGGGCTATTGGGGGCTCTGCTCCCTTCCTTAAAGGCCCCCCTTCTCCCCAAAAGAGAGGAGAAGTGGAGGTGGTGCACACCCATCTCCCTCCCTCTTGCAAGATTTAAAGGGCCTTCCAGCTGATCAGCAGGCCACCGCTGATCAGCTGAAATGCCCTTTAAATCTTGCAGGAGAGGAGGGAGAGGGGTACACACCACCCCCTTCATTATGGCAAATAATGGCAGCCCCACCAGTACAACTTAAAGGGCAAATGAACCAAAAGCCTCTTTCCCACATTTCAGGTCCCTGAGGATTCCATATAATCATATTTTAACAAGAGGGTCATAGCCTACCAGTGCATTCATAAGTAGAGTTACACTCTTCTAAGTTAACTGAAGTCAAATGGGCTGAGAAGGATGTGGCTTTCCTTCAAATGGAATTGTAAGTCAACAAGTCCTTGTATGAGTGAAACTTATATAGAACTCTACTTTATATATGAACCTGCCTCATAATGAATCAGGTCCTTGATCCATCTAGCAAAGTAATGTCTACTCTGCTTCACAACAACCAAGATCTCAGACCCACAGTCTATCCACTGGATCAGGATCACTTGCATAGCCATAGCCCAGGCCAGTTCTCAGCCTGATTAAGGCCTAATTAGGTGCATGCATTTCCTCTTTTTGATCTCCAAGATCCTAGCATCTGACACTGGCCATAATGAAGCCAGAACAGGAAAGAGGCTAGGAGAAGACCTTTTACTGAGATGGGCTTCTTGCCCATCAGCTTGCTTTAGCAAAAGGAAGCCACCACTGGGACTTACCCTGACACCACCTTTGCAGGCTCCGTGAATGGGGAAGCGCAGAGAAGGAACCATGCAGTCTGCTACTGACTATATGGTCAGATAAGGGGTGGGATCCTGTGGCAGCAGGAGGAAGGCCCACTGTGTGTGGCATCATGCTGGGCAGAGCTACGG
Source organism: Gekko japonicus (assembly GCF_001447785.1). Taxonomy (NCBI): domain Eukaryota; kingdom Metazoa; phylum Chordata; class Lepidosauria; order Squamata; family Gekkonidae; genus Gekko; species Gekko japonicus. The sequence goes on along the minus strand of NW_015162002.1, from coordinate 300,952 downwards.
GCAGTTCCAGGAGCTTTGCTGGTCCACCCCTCCCCTATTTAAATCATTGCTGCTGGGCCTCTTCCCAGTTTTTCATGGTTTTCCCTCCAACCCTCTCTGTGTTCGGGTTGTTACAGGTTAAGTTACTGTTTTGTTATGTCATATTGTTACAGCTTTGGGTGGTTTGGGCATTGGGACAGATCCTTTTGGATGGGGAGGTGGTGCCTGCATGCCTGTGTCCCACTTTCTGGGGACTCTCTTAAGGGGTCTTGGGATGGAACCAATTAAATGGCATGCCCAGCTCACGGGCTGTCAGTGGGGCTCTCACCACTAGGTGGCAGGGGAACCATGCAGCACCTGATGCCCATGGGGCTCCTGGGGTTTGCCACTTCTCAGTTTCACCCCCAGCAGGTGGTATGTTTGTGTGTGTGGGGGGGGGTTATTGGGCAGCAGGCAGATCACCTGATTCAGGTGCTGCGCCGGTGCTCTTGCTGTGTACTCAATAAAGCTGTGGCCTCTTTCCCCCCCAAAGTATCTGGTGGTTTGGGGTGTATAATTTCTCACCCACATTCCCCTTATCCCCTGGGCCCACAAGACTCCTTCTGTGGCAAATAAGAATAAAAGCAAGGAAGTCCTAGATATTGTCCCCTATGTATTGTCAGTTATTCTTTCCATTCAAAGGACAAAAGAAGGTCTAGATGGAAGAAGCTCTTGAAGGAGAAGGAGAAGGAGAAGAAATTGGATTTATACCCCACCCTTCACTACCCAAAGGAGACTCAGAGCGGCTTACAAATGCCTTTCCCTTCCCCTCCCCATAACAGACACCCTGTGAGGTAGGTGGGGCTGAGAGAGCTCTGACAGAAACTGCTCTTTTTCAAGGACAGCTCTTATCAGAACTATGGCTTCCCCCAAGGGCATCCAGCAGGGGCAAGTGGAGGAGTGGGGACTCAAACCCAGTTCTCCCAGATTAGAGTCCGCGCACTTAACCACTACACCAAACTGTCTCTCTAGATGGAAAGGAATGTAATCCTAAATTCATCCCAGTTTGGCAGGAGTACCTAATACTTCTAATAAGGGACTAGATTCACACTCACCATCATCTTCTTCTGAAAGACACTGACCTTGCATAACTTTCTCAATGGACTCCACACAAAATAACAAGTGTGCAGCTGCTTTCTCGACCTCATAATACCTATATATAATTCCATGGTTTTTCAACACTGTATCATCAAGTACTCGAGTCTAATGTCTTTTTCATCTTTGTTCATTCCAATTGACCACTGAATGGAGACCATCAGAGAAACCCTGGGATGGCTTGTGGAGGCCCATTTTACAATACTGGTAAGAAAACAATGGGACGCGAAGTAAGGATGGTTTAGCTTTAATCGGGATCAGTATAAACTGCTGAGAAGTCCATATGCCATGCATCCTCCAGATAACTCAAGTCACTTCTATCAGCATCAGTTTTCCAGTTCATTAACTTTATTTAGCCACAGGGGCTAGAGGAAGTCGTTTCATGCACCTCTGCACCCAGAATTTGTTGTGTCAAGCAGCATGGAAAATGGCAGGGAAGTGTCACCAATTTGGAGGAAGGGCCTTCAGGCAGAGGAGGCACTCTGCTTGTCCTTCAACTCTACAGGCCTCTTATTTTCTGGCACCACTGCAGCAACAGCTAAATTCAGACCATAGCATGGCATTAATTCTGCCATTCCCTGCTGTACAGCAAGGACATGGCCATATTCTCATTTTTACTTTTAACTCCAGTATTTTCTCTGCAGGAGCATCATTACAAGGAGAATACAGGGATGTTCTCTTCCCCTTTTTCTCTGGGTGTGACTATTTAACATTTAGGGGCTCCTAGAGTTGATACAGATACAGCTTCTTCTCTGGTCAACATTAACAGTGCCAATCTAAGCAGTGCTGTACCATTCTAAGTCCAGTGAAATCAATGGGGTTAGAAGGGCATTACAGACAGTATAGGATTGCACTGTAACACCTTCATACACACACACCACACATATGTGTCTACACATCTATCTGTATATAGTGTGTGCTTATGTACACACATTCCTAAAAGCATTGAGAGCTATGTTATGACATAAAATGATTTCTTCTTCTTCTTCTATAAATATTTGGGAAACAATGGTCATCACCTAGATATCTTTTGTTTGCCAAAAATGTGTTACTTTAGGCATGATTGCATAGTCCCATAATTTATTTAGTGATGAGCTTTTTCACCTAAGTGATAGACTTTTTTCTTCTCTCCAATATTTTGCTTACAAAATCCTGAAAGCTGCAATCACACCAGCACCATGTAACAGTACTACCTACTATTATAACCCATTAATAGTTTCCCGTTTAAAATCACCATCCCAGAGCTTCTGTTACCCATGAAGGGTATATGGGGGCAACAAAACATTTATGGTTGCAATTTTTGGAAAGAGAATGCAATGAGGAGAAGAAGAAGAAGAGAAGAGATTGGATTTATACCCCTCCCTTTACTACCCAAAGGAGTCTCGGAGCGGCTTACAAACTCCTTTCCCTTCCCCTCCCCACAACAGGTAGGTGGGGCTGAGAGAGTTCTGACAGAAACTGCTCTTTTGCAAGAACAGCTGTGCCAGAACTATGGATTGCCCAAGGTCATCCAGCAGGTGCAAGTGGAGGAATGGGGAATGAAACCCGGTTCTTCCAGATCAGAGTCCGCGCACTTAACCACTACACCAAACTGGCAAGAGGAAAGAGTTAAACAGTCCTTCTCTCTTATGATTCACTCTCCCCTTTAGTACCACAGCCCAGCAGCTTCCTTTTGTTTAAAATTCCTCTTAGACAAAAAAGGAACCGAGTTTAACATATCTTTTCACCCCATCTCATTGTTTTTTAAATGCACTTAAATAGATCTCACTGTATGATTGTTTTTCATGGGTGTCTCCTACTGTCTACATGTGTAAGAAGTTAAGGGGAGCAAATCTTCCCCACTGTTTCATTTCCCCCAGTAAGCTCTGGAAAGCTAATGCCAGGCATTGTGGGGAACCCGACATGAAAGATTGCAATATGGAGGGGATAGTATGCATAGTCTCCCCCACTGCCCCTTGCACTAGTGTGGCAAGCCTGGAGGATCAAGCTCTTCAGTAATGCAAGATACTCATGTATAATGAGATTTCATCTGATTTCCCCCACTTCTTGCTGCTTTCAGTGCTATACAGCATACTGTTCAGGAGGTTACCTGGACCTCTGTATTGGATTTTCAGGAAGGAGTTACTGTGGGAAGGGGAAGGCAGGCAAAGATCCTCCATGAATATTTTTTATTTAAAACATGTATGTGCTGCTGCTACAGACAGCTGCTGAAGGTGACTCACAAGGCAAAACATGATAAAATCAACAACCGTTAGAAACCCAGAGAATAAAAGCCCAGAAGCATAAAAGTGCATAAAAACTCAGATGCATAAAAGCACATCAAAGCCTAGAGCATAAAATATTTGGCAGCCTAAATTATCCTGTCTTAAGGCTAACAGTGGGTTGTGAAAACAATAAAAAGATTAACCTCTAGCTAAAAGCCAAGGTAAAAAGACATGTTTTGAACTCTTTATGTTTGCAGGTAACAGGAACCACACACAAGTTTAATTCTCATGTTCTGTTGGGAATTTGCATGGGTATTTTCAAACTTACTCGTAATATTAAGGTACCATACAGCAATAACAGCATAAACAGAAACAAAATGGCCTGTTTTAGATTACAGACCTCCTAAACAAAGTAGCACTTTTCTAAGGCCATTAACTTCAATTGCCTTTGAACAGTGTAACACTGTTTAGGATTGCACTGCTAATCATAAAGTCCCAACTTTCAGAAAAACACCAAAGCCTGTAAGACAAAGAAAAGAAAATTACAGAGTTTCATGACAGGAGAAAAGAATAAAGCAAGACTTCTCTTGATATGAAAGACAGAATATATATGACATAGAAATGATGCCTTACGTTACTGGAAAGAAATAACAGTTGGAGATTTATTTGAAAGATCTAAAAGAATACACTAGAGTAGTTCTGGATCTCTTTATGATCAGGCATGGACCAAACAGAGAACAGAAGAGCTTCTCTCTCTGGTCCACCACTGATTACCATTTTATATTTAGTTAATTACTGAGCAGGATACACTGCCAGAATTGAACAAGGGAATTTTTTAAAAAGGGTGTAGTTATCATGTCAACAGAAGCATGTCTGAAAGAGGCATGGCAGAAACAATCAATCATGTGAGAAGAGAGTAGTGAGAGCAAACAGGAGGACGTGTGGAGCAGAAGGCTCAGAGGCCCTGGGGGAGGAACCATGGGCATGCCCAGCCCCAAGACTGTTGGGATTGGCAGAGTCTGGCCCACCACCAAGCTACCCTTTAAAAATTCATCTAAGGGTGGGACAAGGAGGAAGAGCCAGAACTCTCCTGCAGCTTCCAGGGAGAGGAGAAGGGCAACTAGAGGGGCCAGGATGAAACTCAACCCCCCCTCCTCTTATGCTTCTGAGACTCATCCTAGGCCAACAACCAAAAGCAGGCTGAAGGGTAAGCGGGTTCTTGACTCTGACCCACCAGTGGGGAAGACTGATAACATGGTATGCATGCAAAGGTATTGTGCCACCAAACAGTTTGATGTAGTGGTTAAGTGCACGGACTCTAATCTGGGAGAACCGGGTTTGATTCCCCACTCCTCCACTTGCAGCTGCTGGATGACCTTGCGCAAGCCATAGTTCTGTCAGAGCTGTTCTTGAAAAAGCTCTCTCAGCCTCACCTACCTCAAAGGGTGTCTGTTGTGGGGAGGGGAAGTGAAAGGAGTTTGTAAGCTGCTCTGAGACTCCAAATGAAGGGTGGGGTATAAATCCATTCTCCTCCTCCGCTGCCGCCGCCTCCTCCTCCTTCTTCAACAGTGCAAATGGTTATCCTGTGTTGATAACATAGCTCTAGTTATTATGTGATATTAAAAAGAACCTCCCAAAATGAGATGGGAGCTCATTCATAGCTTACTGGCAGCTGCTTAAACAGTATTAGCATCCATTGGAAATTGCCATCATTGCCATCCATGAACACCTGGTATTTGAAGATATGGGACCATCTGATAATGGAAAAAATTACAGATAGACTACTCCAATCAGACCGCTATCCCAAGAGAACTTCATTTGATGAGAAATGGTTCCCCTTCCTTGAATACATTCTTGTGCAAGACTAACTACCTCCTAACCCAACATACCAACAAATCCTTTCACTTTAATTTGGTTTTGCCTGTCATCTTTTACTCTTTCTCCCACTCTTCTTCCAATTTCTTTGTTGCCTCATTCCTCTATTCTTCTCTCATTTCTGCAAGTGTAGAGTCAAGTAGCTCATCTCACAGTAACTCCTGTGCACTTTTTAAATCTAATTAGGCAGCTATACAATTACTCCATTACACTGTATTGAAACTTAATGTATTTCTAGCTAGCTCATATTGTTGAATATTGAGATCCCTATTATATATTCATAGCTATATGCTGACTTACCAGCTGTACTGTTTTTGATTTAACCTTTGATGTTAACTTTACTTCCTTATGCCTTGAATTATCTTTTATCTTTGACACATTGTTATGTATATCACTACTTGTGATCTGTAAATTCTATATATCATTCATAAAAGTAAAAAAAAAGAATCTAATCACAAGATATATTCTCAATTCATATTGTTTTTGTTGTTGCTTCAATTAAACTTTAAGTGTAGCTAAAAGAAACTTTTGGACTTTGCCACACAATAAATTTCTTTGCATTCCCTCTTATGTAGACAATGTTGTTATAAAAGTAACAAAACCAAGCATCTCTTTGAAATATACAATGGAACAAATTCAATTTGGAACTTATTCTGGATATAAATTAAATAAAAAGAAGACTAAAATAATGTTATTAGAGACAACCAATGAAGAACAAGAAGAGATTAAAAAAACAATGTGTTGTTACAGGAAAAAAAAGACACTTGGACATTTATGTTAACAGGACAAAGCAAGAAGTATATAAAGACAATTATAAAAAAAACCTGGACAAGCATTACTAAAGATCTGCAAAGATAAGAAAGATTGAAAATCTCATGGTTGGGTAGATTTTCTGAGTTCCTACTGGGTCACTATACATTTTCTGCCGTCAAAATGAATATATTACCAAAGCTGACTCTCTTGGTCCAAAAGTTACCAATCAATATAGATTAAAATACTTTTTTAAAAAAGTTGCAGAAAATGATAAACAAGGTTATATGGAATGGGAAGAAGCCAAGAATAAGATTCAAAATTTTACAGGATTAAAAAAGAGAGATGATTTGGTAATGCCAAATATTAAATTATACCACCAAGCCACTTCATTGATTTGGATTTCAGATTGGATCATAAATCCAAATAGGAGGAACATCAATCTGGAAATAATGGCTACAAAAAGAAGGAATCCACAATTATTTATGGATTTAAAAGTCACTAAAAACTATTCAAAGACAAAATGGCTATGACAGACACTTTCCAACTCACAGGCAGGTTTTCCCACCAAAACCTTTTAGTTCCCCTCAGTAACTGAGTCACCCCCAAGTAGCATGCATTCCTTTTCTTTGACTTAAATGACCAAACTGTCCCACCTTGACACAGATATTTGTTAGGCTTATGACCCAGGAGAGGAACCAGAGGGAAATGCAGGAGGTGTCTTGTTTTTTAAACCCTTTTTAAATAGCAGTTGGGGCAGAGTAACTTTCAAAACAGAATAAAGATTTTATTTAACTGGCAGGGAATTATAGATACATATAGATTGGAGAAGTCAAGGATTAGAAATTCTGAGATAAAACTTTTTCCTACATACAGAACTGAAATCTTAAGATATACAAGATACTGTTGTTGCCATTTCTTTTCAGACGTTTCTAGTTCTTTTCAGTGAGAGATACTTTTCTTCAGCAATAACACAAGCTCTTAATAGTGTTCCCTGGAGAACAGCTCTTTTTTAGGGTTTCTAAATTTCTTCCCTTAGAAAATTGCAGCTTTCCACTAACTCTTGGGGTGTCTAAAGCTTATTCCCCTTTACCACAGACTATCGTGGGTACTAGGTCTGCTGAGGCTGACTACTCCTCAGATGAGGAAGAGGCAGGGAGTCAGTCAGCCCAGAAGAAGAACCCTCAACTATACCTGAGGAGGAAGAGTCCGCAGCAGCTGCATGGGAGGTGCAGCCAGAAGGAGAGGCCAATCCTGAGCCTGGCCCAGCATCCCCAGTTGCAGACACCCCAAGGCCAGACTCCTTGCCTAGTTCTCCTGAGCGCCCCAGATGCCAGAGGCTGATTATGCAGGAGTGAAGAAGGAGTGCCAGACTCCAGCTCCTGCAGAGGCAGAGGGAAGAGCTGTAAGCCTTTGCAGACTCAACCCTAGGGAAGGAAGGACCTGCTCAAAAGCACTCAGTGCACCTGGTTCAACGTGGCAGCAACGTTGCTCACTCAGACCTGCTCCTGTGTGTGTGTAGCAGTCACTCCCTGTCCTTGCAACCTTGACTTGACCTCCTGGCTCTTTGACTTTCGGCTCTGACTGACCTTGATTCTGGACTGTGTTTACAAGCTTCCAGTGCGTGGTCTCTGTGGCAGCCAGCCAAGACAGCACACAGACCCAGGTTCTCCTCATAAGAACATAAGAGAAGCCAGTCTAACACTCTGTCACACAGTGGCCAGAAATACCAGGTGCCATCAGGAGGTCCACCAGAGGGGCTAGGACACTAGAAGCCCTCCCACTGTTGCCCCCCCAAGCATCAAGAATATAGAGCATCACTTGCTCCAGACCTCATAGCACAACTCCTTTTTACTGGTAGGGATTATTCTTTCTTTTTTCAAGAAGCAATAACACTTTACTAATTGACTTGACTGGGAGTTACAGCTTAACAACCCATTCACTCTAGCCAAAACTCTCTTCCAGTAACTGTTGTCTGTATAAAGCCATTTTCTTTTTCGCTTTCCAGACTCAGAGGCTGATTTTGCACAAGGAGTTGCGCCGCTGTCACACCTCCCTTTGCCCCATTTCCATTGGTCAATTTCCCACTCAAAGCTGTACGGCTGCATTTTGACCGGTGGCTTTGCCCGATTTCCCCCACAGTTTTGTGAACCTGTTTTTTGAGGATCACAAAACTGCAGGGAAAATCAGGCGAAGCCGTGGGTCAAAATGAGGCCACACGACTTAGAGTGGGAAATTGACCAATGGAAATGGGGCAAAGGGAGGCGCGATGGTGGTGCAGCTCCTTGTGCGAAATCAACCAGAATCACAATTCTCCCTCAGAGTAATTCTAATACTGTAAGGAAAAAGGAGTCTCTTTTCTTCTATCAGAACACTGACTCCAGTTATCCCTTCCTTTGTCAGAAGCTGTCTTTTTGCCTTGTTCAGTCCAGGTCCAAAGACAAAAGACCCTTTCCCCCCTAGAAAAGCTGATGTTAAACTTGCTCTCAGCTGATGCTGACCAGAGACTGTGAAGAGGAGCCAATTACACAAGCTCTCCACTCCAGGGCAGGTTAACTCCTGATCTCCCAGTCTCTCTGAAATAGCAGCTATGATAAACCCCTGTATCTCCCCAACTGTCTAGCAGATTTTTCCTGCCAAAAGTTCTGTTCCCCTTAGTGACTGAGTTGCCCTAGAGTAGCGTGTATATCTTCTCTATTGAAATAAACTTGGAACTGTGCCACCCTTTGTTTAGATATTGGTTTAGGCTTTAGACCCAGTACAGGAACTTGAGGGAAAGACAGGAGCTGTCCTGTTTTATAAACCATTGTGAAATGGCACTTGAGGCAAATTAACTTTCAAAAACAGAATAAAGATTTTATTAAACAGGTAGGGAACATATGTATAATAGGGGTATTCAAAGTTTTGAGATTACTGAAGTTAAAACTTTCTAACATATACAGAGATTAATTTTTAGAACATTTGTAGTTTTGTTTCAAGGCTTTCTAATTCTTTCTTTCAGAGGTACTTTGTTTAGTATATTTCAGCACTAACACAGTTCTTATTAATTTTTTTTTTCTGGAGGACAGCATTTGCTTTAAGGTTCTAGATTTCTTCCTTCAGAGTTCTAGGTTTTCATTTAGATATTAAAGCTTTTTGCTAACTCCTGAAGTGTTTAAGCTTCTCCCCTTTATCACATACCAGGGTTCTCTTCCCAACCCCTTTCACTAGCAGGAAGTTATTCTCCTTGTCCGTAACATGCATTAACTTCTTTTTCATTTTGGCTTGTATGGAAGTTCACTCTAACTACCCAGGCCTTCTGCCAAATCCTTCTACAGTATCTTTGTATATATAAGGCTGTTCTGTAGCTTTCCTGACTGAGAATCTAAATTCTCCATCAGAGCAGTTTTAATGTATTTAAGACAACGGGGTTTCCTCTTCTTTTCTCTGTAGAAGTAATTTTCTGATAATTGCCTGTCAGAAAACAGTGACTCCCAAATGTCTCTTCCCTCCGAAGCCAAACCCTTTGGATACTGATCCAGACATTAGATTTCAAACAAAGACCAAAAGGTGAAAGACCTCTTTTCCCTCCAGATCAGCTGTTTCCTCTCTCAGCTTATGTTGGCCACTCAGAGAGCGAGTAAAGCAGCCAATCACATAAGATGTCCTCTCCAGGGAAGATTAACTCAGGAACTTCCTGTCTCTCTTTCACAAGCGGCATTTTTAAAAGCCTGCTTTTCTGTGCAATCCGTCACAACAGCATTTTAAAACTTTCTTTTCTGTGCAGTTCATCACAATGGCAAACATATTTTGAGGGACAGTCTATTAAGAATATGGTTTCAATGTAAAAAATAGAATAAGTCCATCCATTTTACAATTGACCTCTCCAGTTGATGCCTACTGCTACAGCAGCATAAGAAAGAAAACTGATCATATAACTTATGACTGTATGATGAGACAAGAAAAGTCTATAATGAAGGAAAGAATATCTTGTGGCTGATATATCACCAAATGGTATCCAAATACAAAGGACAAAAGCAAAAGAGGGGGAGATAAAATGACCTTTAAACAATTAATTACAGGAGAACAGAAACATTTATAAGGAAAATTTATAAAATGCAATTGCAATATGAAAGAGAAACAGAGCAAATTAAAGATTGTATGATTAAATTGATGAACATTTTTGAGAGAATTTTTTTCTTTTTCTTTTTTTTACATTTTTATTTGACAGTTTGTGTTTCATACAACCAACAGAGACCATTACAAAAGAAAGTAAATAAGCAATACCAAACACTAGATCTTGTAACTTATAAACATCCTTAATACAGCATTTCAGTCATTTGAGTAAGGAGGATTATTTTCAAATTTATTAATCTTATATGTAATTCTTTCCATTATGTACATCTCCCATACCTTTCGTTGCCATATATGAAGCACAGGTACATTTGGACATTTCCAATTAGCCACTATGGATGTTTTGGCAGCTATTAGAAGATATGAGATCTGCTCTTTCCTAATATTTGGGACTCTGCAATCCTTCCAATAATTAAGAAACAGTATTTCCATGAGCCAATGGGAAAATGTATGAACTAAAGAGATTAAATTTACCAAATCTCAAATATTAAGACAGAATTGGTATAAAATGTTTTTCAGATGGTATATCATGCCAAAACAAATTGCAAAAACCAATAATGGATATAACGGGAAGTTTTGGAAATATCAGAGCACAGATGCAAGATTCTATCATATGTGGCGGACATGTAAGAAAGCAAGACAATATTGCATAACTCAGACCCTGTAAATCCAATCACCACCAAACTTATAGGGCAGATACTGGAGAATTGGCTGGATATCGCCTGTGAGATTGGTATCTTTGTCGCCTGAGCCAGAAATAATGAGACAGACAACTGTTTGGAATTCAAACAAGGGCCACTTTATTAACTATTTATTTTGCATAATAAATCAACAGCAAGGGAACTAAGTGGGAGCAGAACAGGCCAGGCAGGTGTCAGTCCAGCCAACCTCCTTGCCTAGATGTATGTGCAATTCACTAGCCCCAGTCTAGGGCCGAGTCTCTGGCCCATGACCAGCAGCTCAGGACACAGGTCACCCCCCAGGAGTGCCTACTCCTGAAGCCCTATAGCCTCAGGGAGGAGCTTACCCAAGAGGCTCCCTGAGGTGGTCACCATTCCCAGCCCTAAGCCCTACAGCCCTGGGACCATTCCTGATGACCCCCTGGTCCCAAACCGGAACTGGCTGAAAGTGCTTACCAGTTCTGCATTCTTTCCCACCCTACTCTGCCAAAGTGACTGGCTAATTAATGCCCCGTACTCAAAATAAGACCCGAAAAGATTCCCATATGTTCATTGTAAGGTAGGCGAAAACACACTCATCCGCCTGCCAATCTGGATAAGTGTGAAAAATTCCTACCTGGCCCCAAACAAGCGACCAGCATCAGCCTACACAGAACACAGGGTGGGCAGGTGGGCCAAGCACGAGGTGCAACTGACATGAGGGGGAACGGGGCCAAGCCTATAAAAGCTGGCCCCGCTTCCTCAGCGCCGAGACACGCTGCGTCTCGGCGCAGCTGTCTGACTCCCTTTTTTCCCGACAGCAAAATGGCCCGTGCACTCAATCGGCTTTGCCGATGGCATACGAGCCTCACTAGCATGCTGGGACAGGGATTCTACCACATCACAAGCTTAAATACCCAAACAAGTTCATCTAGCATCAAAACGTTCATGACAGTCCATGGTTTGTAAACCATGCACACCATGAACCGAACTGAACTGCATTTTCCCAGTTCATGCCCATCCCTATCCATCATATGTTGGGTCTTCCTCTTTTCCTCTGCCTTCAACTTTTCCTAGCATTATTATCTTTTCCAGTGACTCTTGTCTTCTCATAATGTGACCAACGCACAATAGCCTCAGTTTAATCATTTTAGCTTCTTGGGAGAATTCAGGCTTGATGTGATCTAGAACCCACTTACTTGTCTTTTTGCAGTTCATGCTATCTGTAAAACACCTTCCAGAGAGCTTTCCATAAATACATTGTTCCCAGCTATGTTAGCTGGTGTTGTATTTGCAACACAGTCGTACCTCTAGTGAAGAGTGAGAGTTTCAGGGGCAAATCAGGAAGGAAGAGAGAGACGTTGGGAGTTGTAGAAGATAACTCACTGAAAATGTTGAGACAGTTTGCAACTGCAATAAAAAAAGGCCAACACTATGCTGGGGATTATTAGGAAGGGAATTGAAAACAAACTAGCCAGTATCATAATGCCCCTGTATAAATTGATGGTGCAACCTCATTTGGAATACTGTATACAATCTGGTCACCACACCTCAGAAAGAATATTATAGCATTGTAGAAAAGGGCAACTAGAATGATAAAAGGGTTGGAAAACTTTCCCTATAAAAAAAGGTTAAAGTGCTTGGGGCTCTTTAGCTTGGAGAAACTATGACTGAGGGGTGATGTGATAGAGGTTTACAAAATTATGCATGGGATAAAGCAGGTAGAGAAAGCAGTACTTTTTCCCCTTTCTCACAGTACAAGAACTCATGGGCACTCAATGAAATTGCTGAGCAGTTGGGTTAGAATGGATAAAAAGAAGTACTTCTTCACCCAAAGAGTGATTGACACATGGAATTCACTGCCTCAGGAGGTGGTGATGGCTACAAGCACAGCTGGCTTCAAGAGGGAATTGGATAAACATATGGAGCAGAGGTCCATCAGTGGCTATTAGTCACAAGGTATAGATAAGAACTCTCAGTCTGGGTCAAGTGATGCTCTGTATTCTTGGTGCTTGGGGAGGGTCAACAGTAGGAGGGCTTCTAGTGTCCTGGCCCCACTGGTGGACCCCCTGATGGCACCTGGTATTTTTGGCCACTGTGTGACAGAGTGTTGGACTGGATGGGCCATTGGCCTCCAACATTGACTTCTCTTATGTTCTTATGGAGGAATAATTGGTGGCAGGTTGTATAGTGGGAGAAATGATCCAGTTGTTGAGAATAGTTTCAGTACTGCCCTAAAATTAACATACATCAACATCTATTATTTTTCTCAAGAAAGGCTTTAGTCAGTGAGGTGGAACAGAACAAAGAAAGTACATCTAGGCTATTTTTATGTGCTATTAAAATTCAGTACCATGTAATGCTTTGATGCAGCCATGTCAGATACAGAACAAGTGCTGTCAGGATTCTGTTCAGTTCTCAAAAGCTTTCAAATTGAATTTCGAGCTGGATTGGAAAACCTTTAATCATGTGTATGTTTAATCTGCTGTGGATTTGTACCAAAGCTAGCATTATGGAACAGCAGTGTGAAAGAACCAAGGTGTCTCCTTTTACAGAAAAAGGGACCCGAGATCTGTGCAGATTGTCTGCACAGGAATCTGCACAAACATAACAATTTACATCTTCGTGGGTTTTTAAAAGTTTGAGGAGTCCTGCTTCATCCATCTCTGAGTTCCCCCCCCAAAAAAATCTGAATTTGGATTATTCTTGTATACAAGTGTGTTGCTTGCTTTACACTTCAGTTCATGTCTTATCTCTCTACTTGAACCAGGTCTGGTCTAAGAAGCCGTCCTCTGACAAAAGTGGCTCTTTGTCCAGCAGAAAAGCTTCTTCCTTCCTTTGGAGGAAGGCTGCAAACTTGGCTGAGTTGAATAGTTGAATAAAAGCCATCAACTTTTAACTGTCTGCTTTTCAAATGATTGTAATGTATTCTAGTATGTGATGTGTGAAAAATATTATGTGTGTCTAAACTGAATATCTTTGGCAAAATTCATAGGCACGATAATCAAATATAAGAGAAGGTTTTTAAAAATAATTTTGGTTCCAACTTCTGCTTAAGGTGATAGCCATATGAGCAGTTACAGAGCTCTTCTTACAGGGGCTACTGTAAGCTCTTGGAGGATTGGCTACCTTAGGGGTGTGTCGCTTAATATGCAAATAAGTACCTGCTACAAAAAGAGCCGCCAGATATGATATCTTTTACACCTTTCCCAAAGGTGTGATGGGATTGGTGTTTCCTTTGTTGTTTAGGTTTTTCTTCCTATGGCAAACTAGAGTTTCTCTTCCTGAAATGCATCTTTTTTTGTCTATTTCTGTCATTCATACTGAGAGTTGGATTCCATGATGCATGAATTGAAAAGGAAATATACTTAGTGCAGTTTTACTCGCATAAGCAGTAGCTCAATGGCTGCAGCAACATGTAGCTCTTTAATGTGATTTCAATAAAATGACAATGTGCCTATGCAGCAATGGAATGTACAACAGATGGTTCATATAATTTCATTTCATTTGGTTCTGAAATTGTATCAGAAGAAATAAGAACATAAGAACATAAGAAATGCCAATGTTGGATCAAGCCAAAGGCCCATCCAGTCCAACACTCTGTATCACACAGTGGCCAGAAATACCAGTGCCATCAAGAGGTCCACCAGTGGGGCCAGGACATTAGAAGCCCTCCCACTGTTGACCCCCCCCCAAGCACCAAGAAGACAGAGCATCACTTGCCCCAGAGTCCCTATCTATACCTTGTGGCTAATAGCCACTGATGGACCTCTGCTCCATATGCTTATCTAATTCCCTTTTGAAGCCGTCCATGCTTGTACACATCACCACTTCCTGTGGCAGTCAGTTCCATGTGTTAATCACTCTTTGGGTGAAGAAGTACTTCCTTTTATCCGTTCTAACCCGACCACTCAGCAATTTCATGGAGTGCCCACAAGTTCTTGTATTGTGAGAAAGGGAGAAAAGTACCTCTTTCTCTACCTGCTTTATCCCATGCATAATCTTATAAACCTCATTCATATCACCCCTCAGTCATCGTTTCTCCAAGCTAAAGAGCCCTAAGTGCTTTAACCTTCCTCATACGGATAGTGTTCCAAACATTGTATCATTTGAGTTCCCCTTTTCTGCACTTTTTCCAAAGCTATGATATCCTTTTAAAGGTGTGGTGACCAGAACTGCACAGTGTATTCCAAATGAGGTCACACCATTGATTTATATAGGGGCATTATGATATGATACCCTTCCTAATAATCCCCAGCATAGCATTGGCCATTTTTATTACAGTCACACACTGTCTCGACATTTTCAGTGAGTTATCTACTACAACTCCAAGATCTCTCTCTTGTTCAGTCTCTGCCAGTTCAGACCCCCATCAATGTGTATTTATATTTAGCATTTTTGGCTCCAATGTGCATCACCTTGCACTTGGCCACATTGAACCCCATTTGCCATGTTGATGCCCACTTGCCCATCTTTGACAGATCCCTTTGGAGTGCCTCACAATCCTCCCTGGTTCTCACCACCCTGAACAACTTCATATCATCCACAAATTTAGCCACTTCAGTGCTTACTCCCAACTCCAAATCATTCGTGAACAAGTTAAAAAGCATTGGACCAAGTACTGATCCCTGCGGTACCCCACTGCTTACCACCCTTTACTGAGAAAATTGCCCATTTATACTCACTCTCTGTTTTCTATTAATTAACCTGTTTTTGATCCATAAAGGACTTGTCCTTTTATCCCGTGACTATTGAGCTTACTTAGGAGCCTTTGATGAGGAACTTTATCAAAAGCTTTCTGGAAGTCAAGGTAAACAATA
>NW_015162002.1:235557-284778 GCF_001447785.1 Gekko japonicus | reverse complement strand
CCAAGCGGTGCAATCACTTTTACATCTCTCACCAGGTCTTGAGTGTTACTTAGGACCAAACCAAGGATAGCCTCTCCCCTGGTAGGTTACGTGACCATCTGTTCCATAGCACAGTCATTTAGAGTGTCTAGAAACTCAATCTCTTTTTCTCGACTAGAACACATATTGACCCAATCAATGTGTGGGTAGTTAAAATCACCTATTACGACACAGGGTTTTTTTTGTCTAGCTGCTATCTTTAATTCATTCATCATTTTATAATCCTCCTCTATCTTTTGATCTGGTGGGCGATAACAGACTTATGCAATATCTTATGCATGTACTAAAGATGGTAGTGGATAGTGATGTCAAGTCACAGCCAACTTATGGCTACCCTAAAGGGTTTTCAGGGCAAGAGATGCCCAGAGGTGGCTTGCTACTGCCTGCCTTTGCACAGTGATCCTGGACTTCCTTGGTGGTTTCCCATCCAAAAGCTCACCAGGGCTGACCCTTCTTAACTTCTGTGAGATAGGGCTAGCCCGGGCCATCCAGGTCAGGGTGCAGAAAAGATAGTGAAGATATAATCACTTTTCCTTAGGAATAGCAGACAGCAAGGAGTAGTTTTAGTGCTTCTGCTTGTGCAATAACTGTTGCATATATGGGAAATGTATATGGAATCCAACTCTGAATCGTTTCTATAGACCCAGAATGCCAGATGCCTTCCTTCCTTTCTTTCTTTCTTTCTTTCTTTCTTTCTTTCTTTCTTTCTTTCTTTCTTTCTTTCTTTCTTTCTTTCTTTCTTTCTTTCCACCAGAGTTCCATTTATAGCTGCTTTGGGTATTTTTTGTTGGTAACATTTCTGTTAGCATGACCTGATTTCTTTTTGTAATCAGCAGTTACAGCTGTTGTGAATTGCCTTTCACTGGAGATTATGCTTGGTGGGTGATAACAGAGCACTTGCACCCAGAAATTTGCCTTGTAGAACAACAGCTGAACGAGCAACACAAGACAATTTGTGTTTAAGAAGAGGGAGAATTCCATACTAAATATTTTGAAGTGTAGGTAAATAAATGCCACTGGTCATCATCATTAAAGTATCATTATGTAAGAAAGACTGCATAATCATATTTTAAAAATTGCATACTTTGCTGTCACTGCAAACTGCACCGTGATACCGCATTGTGAAACCATCCGTACCATAACATAGTATAAAATAAAATAGAGTAGCTTAAAACTGCTATTACCGATCACAAAAAGACATTCAGTCTGAGTCCCTGAGCCACTGAAGCTTGTGTTTTGTTGATGATTGGCAAGTGCATTTTTCTTTCATCAAGAAATTTGCTTCATACAATGACAGCTCAACAAACAAAGCAGGATATTTTATGTTTCAAAAGAGAGGCTTGAAAATAGACTGAAGGAATGTTAAAACAAACAGGAAATCCAAAAGTAGTAGAATAAAGAATCCATTTAAAGGTCAAAATAGAGAAGAGCACACATCTATACAGACTGTTCCCTACTGACTGAGCTTTCAGTTGGGAATCAAATGTATTTGATGGGCCATGCCTCAGTGGTAGAGCATTTTATAGAGTGAAAATCCCACCTTGGTCATGAAGGTTGAAATTATGAAAACGTTGGAGCTATCACTATTTTTCAAACATGAATTATACATTGCCTTCCATGATATGATGTCTGGCAGCCAGATCTGTGGTTGCTCTTGTAGAATATACATCATTTCTACTATATGCAGTTTACGTACACCTAAAATGAGCTCTGTCACCGTAGCATATCTTGGTTATAGAAATTATCCTGCCAAGTGGCATTGAAGATCATACTGCTCATCAGCTGCCAAGGTGTGGTGAGATAGTTGTCTGTATGGGAACACATAGATATATACCCTGCAACATGCTACGTTTTAGCATTGCGGCATGTAGTCACATGATCTACTCAGCTCAGTTACTAGAGGTATATATGACTTGGAAAAGTGTGGCAGAAACCCTACTGCCGAAGAAAATGTGCAAAATGGGCATTAGAGTAACCTGCTTAACAGAGCTGTTGCGAGGATGAATGAGATGCATCTATATAAAGCACTTTATACACTGAAAATGGTAATAGTAGTCATGACTTTTTGACGGAAATGAAAAATGAGAGGGTGTATCATTTTATTAACAGGGCTTTTCCTAACTGTTTTCTTTGATCACCCATATCCACATTCTGATAATAACGAATCGGCAGAATAGAGCCATGCTAGAGTTCTGAGCCTTGTCTTAGCTCAGTCTTTCCAGATCTGGGCCATCCATAATTACCGGCAGTGCTTCTCCCTTGTTCCCAGCATGGAAAGAAATTTATCATCCCAGCTGAATTCTCAGCCCTCTAAGAGGACAGGAGTCCCACTGTGCTTCTGTCATTTGATGTGCTGGGAATTATGTGTTTTTAAGTTGTGTAAAGTAGTAATCATGGGGGCATGCTGGGTGCAATCCAAATACCTACCATTAACCTGTAATCCTGCCTTATATTTACTGCTATATTTGCAGATCTTGAAAAAAAAAGAACTATTCCTGTGCTGAGATGGTTTGGGGCTAGGCTTAACAGCTCTGGGTTGGGAAATATTTGGTGATTTGGGGGTGGAGCCTGGAAAGTGTGGGGTTTGGGGATGGGAGGTACCTCAATAGGGTATAATGCCATAGAGTCTGCCCTCCAAAGCAGTCATTTGCCTACTTGGAGGTTGGCAACCCTATCTGAGACAAATTCTAGGAATCTGTATCCAGAGCATTACTAATCAAAATCTGATCTAAACATGCCTTTTTGTAAAATTCATGAAACTAGTAAGAATGAATTACCTCTAACCTTTGGTAAGAGAACAAACACGTCACATCTAAATATTATTTTTAGAGGTGCAGCTGAGAAAGAGAGTGTGGCTGCGCTCGGCTTTTATTTTCCATTTCTCCACACCTCTTTAACTTTCCATTTCCCCAGGGTAGTTAGGGAAAGGCAAAATAGGAGGACAGACAGTGTGTTAGCAGATATGTACCTGACAGGAGCTTGACCATCCAGAGCACTGAGCCTGTGTTCCTACCAAACAGGATCATCCCAACTGGTGTTAGGTACTCAACAGGCATTTCCCTCAGTCATTGCACTAACACTGGGTCTTTCTTAATAGGGCATGTGTTCTGTTATCTGGGACTATGCATACACTGGGCAGGCGGGGCAATAAGCACTGGGCGAACACCACTCCCATGCATTTAGGCAGATTACGTCCTCTACAAATGGGAGCCATAGAGGCTTATGGCTTTCCCCTATAGTTAAGAATAAACAAATATGCATACAGATGTGATAAAAAATCTGACACTGAACAATCAGATCATCTGTGTAAGCAAGAGAGAATGACCAGTTAAGGATATTAGATCTCTCATATGCCATCATAATATGACTCTGTATACCATATCATAACAATATTAACAACTTCAAAGAACTATTTTAATGAACAAAACAAGCTGAATCTGAACCAAATAAATGTTTGATGAATATCCCAGCAAATTCCATTGCTAGTGCAAATGCTGTCAAAACCCTCTCCCTTCCCCTACAGTTATGCCCTTTGTAGCACCAGCTTGGCATACATCTCAAAGCTGATCTCCGACTTTGCTCTCTTCCTTTGCTTCCCAGTAACCAGTGGATACTGATGAGGAAAATCAGTCCCTATTGGTTTTGTGGAGAGGTTCAAGACACTGGCAGGAGCTCTCTTCTAAGCCCACTGATGCCAATGGGCATAGAAAGATGCAACTGTGCTTAGGATGGCACTTTAAAGGACTTGTCATCACAGTCTCAGTAAACCATTTTTCCTCAAAGCATTTGCACTTTCAAGTCCATCGTGCCCTATTCAGACAGCCTGCCTCAATCTCCACTGCTCTGTGACTGACTGGCAAAGCCATGGCTCACTGGAATGATAAGAAGAATACTGGTGATCTCAATCCACTTGTCCCATAGCGTCTAGCATTTATTTAATATCTTTTGAAAGCACTGCAGAGTTGCTATCACTGAGAAAAAAAGCTACTGTATGATATGAAATCTCGACAAAAGCTTCTTTTAGTTTTTACAGTAGGCTCTGTTTATTAGCAAGTCAGCGACCCATTCAAACCTTAAAAAATTCTACATTGGCCATAAATATGGTAATTTTAACATTTGCCACCTCTTTCTTTCCCAGAAGTGATGCTCTCAGCAGGCCTACCACTTTGACATTTTCTTTCGTTTTACAGAGATAAGCTTCTTCCCATAAGCCCCAAGCTATTAGCATTCATAATATTAATTGCCAAAAATTACCAGCTTCAAGAAGTTTTTATCTAACAAAACTGCTCTGTGGCTACCTCAAGACAATTTAGTGCCATTTATGTCCCAAGCAAACACTTAGGAATGTAAATAGGAAGAAGCCCACAGGATAATTAATATTTAAAAAAGCAAAATGTCATGCTCAGCTAAGCAGTTTTTAAAAACATCTATCTCTCCCCCCCCCATCCCCGCTTTCCTTAAGTCATGTGTTCCTTGTAGAAATCTGTTTGGAGACTCAACTTTCTAAGTTGTCACTGCTCAGAGCAAGTGACTTATTTTAAAATAGTAACTGTTATCTTTAAGTTGCCACATTCACTCAGGAATATGATGAGGGTCTTCTTAAGTAACAGAGTATAACATTATTCAGAACTAGGCCTCACCAACTGCACAGTGTGCTGCGCTCACAATATTATTTTATAGGGACTTTGCCTCTGTGGGCTAGCACCAAAAGCAGCATTTAGTGATATTTATCTTCTATATTGATATTTTCAATACATTTTGACAAAAAATAAACACTATTCTGTAAAAGAAATTAATAAGGACACTCGAATTCAAACAGCCCACCTCTTTCTCCATCTCTGTAGCTGTGGCTGAGGGTTCACTTCACCTTACAGGAAGAGTTCTATCTTGGTAGAAATCTCTAAAAGAATACACCAGGAAGAGTTTCAGTGGCTACCTGGTTAGCAATTCATCAAGTAAGTACACAGTCACAGAGAAACAAGTAGTTTTTGAAGTGTAGCTCAGGGAAGTTGTCGACCTCTCTTTGTTTTTAAAGGTGGGGACAGGTCCGTAGCCAAGATTTTTAAACTGGGGGGATTTTAAATAAGTTGGGAGGGGCACTGAAATAAAAATACAAATTAAAAAAAATCATGTTTTAAATTAAAAAGTCGAGGGGCCTTGGCAGGCAGTTGGGGGGCCGGGCCCTAGGAGGCCCCACCATGTCTAAGGGGCTTGGGCAGGGATATTCTCCATGCTCCCTGTCTGTGCTGCCTCTCTGCCATCCTGGCTTCTAGGAAGTAAACCACTGCTTCTGCATATCACACAGGGATAAGGTTGCAAGATCCCCTGGTGGAGGTGGGGGTTCCCTGTGGCCAGGCCCTACCCCTCAGCCACCAATCAGCTGGCTGGCAGGGAGACCTTCCTGAAGAAAGAGAAAGGCCCAGGCCTCATGGCCAGTGTCACACAGGAAATGACATCATCCCATGAGCAATGTCCAGGCAATGCTCTGATATTTGGGCAAAACCTCTATGGTAGAAGCCGGCTTCACCATAGAATTTTTGCCCAAACATCAGAGCATTGCCTGGATGTCACAGGTGTGATGATGTCACATCCCATGTGAAGTGGTGATGAGGCTTGGGACTTTCTCTTTCTCCAAGTAAGTCACCTCCATCCCCCACCAGTTGCCAGGAGGGACCTGGCAACTCTACACAGGGATGTTCTGCAGATAATCTGGACCAGGATGTTGTGATTCCCTTCACTTAGAGATAAACAACAACAACAACAACAAAGGAACACATATGAAGTCCTTTATAGCAGCTTGCTAGCCAGGTAACTCCAAACCAACAATAAAACCTAGTCTGGAGATACTGAGGATTTTGGTACCCTGGAACTATAACAAAATATGAAATGGACCTCCAAATATCACATTGGCCAAGTGAGAAGATTAGAGGGAAAGCTGTGCACTGAATATGCCATACAATGGTTAATTTTCTTTTATTTATATCACATTGGCCAAGTGAGAAGATTAGAAGGAAAGCTATGCACTGAATAGGCCATACAATCGTTAAAGAATATTGGTTAATTTTCTTTTATTTCTATCCTATGTTTTGAACCTGAAGGATCCCCAAGTCTTCTTGCATGGAACAATACAATGCAATTAATTTGGGGAGTGCTTTGATATCTTCTGACATGGCAACTCTGTAAGGTGATGTGTCCCATCCAAATCCCAATTCTCCTTAACCCACTCTCCTGGCAATTGGGTGGTCATTTTAAAGGCCCACATCATTGGCCTGACATCTACTATACTTTCTTAAAGGTGCCCACCTCACTTTTGAAGGTGAGGAAACTGAAAGCAGGTGTTGCCTTGCAAGCTTTTTATAAAGTATGGACTTGTGATATAATTTTATATCTGGACTGTGCAAAGAGTGGGCCAGGGAAAATGGACTGATTGGTGCCCATGAGACAGAGCCACACAAAGAACACATGCCCAGCTGAGGGAAGCCTTGGACTGAAACAGCATGTTAAAACCAGATGTGGACCCATGGAAGACCCAATGCTATCCATCCCTGCCTCCCTAAAGATGACTGCAAACCCTGGTAGACAGCATGCCAGCCTCCCTGAGAATCGCAGACACTTGGAACCAGTCAGAGTAATAGAGAAGCCATGCTTTGCAAAGACAACACAAACTTCCCTGTTAAAAGACGAGAGAGAAAGATTTCAGCGGAAGGAAAGGAGGGAGAGGAGCCACACCTGCCGAATAAGTCAAGAATGAGGTCAGGAAGACGCCGACTCTCCGGGTTTTTGGCAAACTGTGCAAAACTGAATAATTCAAGAGAGCTTTTCTATGCAGGTAACAGGGCTGGCACTGCACTGAATGGCTTACAAAGTTACTAGGAAATATGAGACGGGACTATGGTCTATACTACTGTGTATACAGCTTGCTGTAAATAGAACCCTACTATGTAATTGTTGCATCATTTAAAGTACCATGTTAATGCTTTACTTCAGCTGGGGGGGAAGCTGGTTTTTCTGGGGGGGGGCCTGGTTGATTCCAAGCTTCTACAGTTGTAACCCTATTGCATCGAGACGGGTCACCGTGTTAACCTGTCTGCAGCAGTAGAAAAGAGCAAGAGTCCAGTGGCACCTTAAAGACTAGCAAAACTTGTGGCTGGGTATGAGCCTTCGCGAGTCGCACATGAAAGTTCCTCCCCTGCCACAAATTTTGTTAGTCTTTAAGGTGCCACTGGACTCTTGCTCTTTTCTACTCCTATTGTATCATTCATTGACTGTCCCATCCTGCTGATCTGCACTGACTCACTCTGTGTACTCCACCTTAAGTCCTACTCAGAAAGGCGGGCTAAAAACAACCTAAAAAAAAAAAAAAGGAATAAAGAGAAGAAGTTTAAGCCCAGCCCTGCAATTCATTCCGGGGAAAACTCCGGAAGTAGGGTCAGAGGGGACAGGAGAACACGTCACTGCCCAGCCCAGCTCAGCAGCCAGCCACAGGACAGAGAAAGATGAATGCCCCACACACAACTTCCATTCACAATGTCAGCATCCCATGACAAACGGAAAAGCGCCTCCTCCCCACCCAACCCTGTCCAAGCCGGCAACGGTGCTCTTCCAACAGGGGTCTCTGAGGATGCCACAGCCGGGGCCCCATTCATTTCTTGAGCGAGAAGTCATTGGCTGCCAGCCAGACCGAGGCTTCTGGCCTTTTCTCCCTGCCAGCTGGGAGGGCTTCTGCAGCTCTTGCAGGGCTACCCTTGTGGGCTATAGGTCCCAATCTCCAGGTGGTGGCTGGAGGCCCATTCTCCTGGAGCAAAAGGCTGCCCTGGAGAACAGACTCTAGGGCATTATACTCCACATTATACCTCCCCTCCAATGTGCCCTCTAAGCTGTGGAGTCCTGTGAGCAAAAATGCTACTTTGGCCACAGCATAAATTGGTTTGCTCTGGAGCCAGCCTTCCCGAGCAAAGGCAAAAATGCCTGAGCCGGAGACTAAAGAACTGTCAGCTAGCTCACACTAACTGAGCTTAGAGGGAACACTGATCATAGCCTCTAAGCTGCGGAGTCCTGTGAGCAAGAATCCTGCTTTGTGAGCCACTGGCATTAAAATGTTATGAGCGGGCGATTTGGCTCCTGCACAAGTGAGTTTGCTCCGGAGCCCTCCTTCCTGAGCTGGGCTCTGAATGGGGAAGGGAAAGACAGCAAGAGAATCTGCGCCAACGAGAAGGAAGGGCAGGCCAGTCGAGATAAACGGATTCTGACGGGGGGCAGATTCTAGAATGCAGAGGGGTGGGGGCAGGAAAAGCCAGGCAAGGGAAGTAAAGGTAAAGGTTCCCTTGCTCAAAAGCCAGTCAAATCCGACTCTAGGGTTGTGGTGCTCATCTCCGTTTCAAAGCCGAAGAGCCAGCGCTGTCCAAAGACGTTTCCATGGTCATGTGGCCAGCATGTCTAAACACCAAGGTGCACGGAACACAAACTGCAAGCTTCCAGGCGTGCAGAGGAGCGGGGCTGGGCGTGAGCGAGGCAAAGGGGACGAAGAAGGCACCTCAGCCAGCCGCTTTCCCTTCCCTTCCCTTCCGCGTTACGCTGTCCATTACCCTCCTCCTGGATCATCAGGCGGGATTTTTTTCCTTTGGTTTTTCTTTTTTTGCTCTTTTTAAGGGTTTTTTAAAATTTTAAATGATTTAAAAGGCTTTCCCCCCCTTCCTTTCCTCCTCCGAGGCGAGCAGAGAGGATGTGGTGCCGGTCGCGGAAGCCCCTTTATAGGCCGGGCTGAGCTGGCTGGCCCAAGGGCGCCGCGGTTGCCCCCGCGAGGCCTCCTGTGCCCAGGCCCCCGAGGAGACAGGTGCGTGCGCAGGCTTGGAGGCCCCATCACGGAGCGCGGCAGCTAGAGAGGGTGGGCGGAGGACGAGAAAGGCGGCGGAGGCTGGGGCAGAGAAGGGCCCCCCCGCCCCCCCCGCCGCTGCCGCCGGGCAGGAGAGGCCGAGAAAGAAGGCGGCGGTGGGGGGGCCTTCTCCGGCCCAGCCGCCGCTTCCGCCTTTCTCGCCGCCTTTCTTGTCCTCCGCCCGCCCTCTCTAGCCGCTGCGCACCGTGATGGGACCTCCAAGCCTGAGCACGCACCTGCCTTCGCCCGCCTGCCTTTGTCCGCCCGGCGCGCTCAGTCTCCTCGGCGCGAGGTGGCAGCTCTGCTGGATGGAGCTGAAGGCGTCCCGGGGCGGGGCTTCGACGTGTGTCCCGCCCCCCGCACCTCATGCGGGGGATCGGCGTTC
The DNA here is from genome assembly GCF_001447785.1 of Gekko japonicus. Taxonomy (NCBI): domain Eukaryota; kingdom Metazoa; phylum Chordata; class Lepidosauria; order Squamata; family Gekkonidae; genus Gekko; species Gekko japonicus. The sequence continues at coordinate 275,482 of NW_015162002.1, read as the reverse complement.
CCCCACGATCCCCCCAAATGACCCCTGGTTGGCCCCATCCTCTCATCTGTTAGATGTTGAGTCTCTTTGGCCATTCCTTGTTTTTATTTTATATAGGGCCTTCATCTCTCTTACCTGGGCTTGAAGCTGTAGTAAGTTAACCTTTTTTGAAGTTGACTTCTTCTTCTTCTTCTTCTTCTTCTTCTTCTTCTTCTTCTTCTTCTTCTTCTTCTTCTTCTTCTTCTTCTTCTTCTTCTTCTTCTTCTGACAGGCAAGTATCACCCAATGAACGTTTTTACCTGCTAATGCGAAGCTGTCCCTTTCTCTCTAATTCTCCTAGGTCTAAATAAGTGTATGTGTGCTTGTGTTTTTATTGTATGCCTGAAAATATCCCAGTAAAGAATCCATTTCTTTAAGATCTGGCTTCTGCATTTATTTTCTGGCTTTACTGGAAAGGTGCAACTTCTGTATACGTAGGCTTGTGTCCCTTAGTTATGCCAATTGCACATTAATATCATAATTCCTCAACCTTTTATTCAAGAAATATAGCAATTTGGCTAACACAGGGCTTGGGAGAAAGATATCAACTGGCAGGCTGGACTGTATGGGAGGAAGCAGTCCATGATTATCTGTTGTCAGGGGGCATAGTAACATGTATACTGAACAAAGTTGGATCATGACAGTATTAATACTTACAAACGTTCATAAAATCTGTGCATGTACAAATATGCACATATGTTGCCTTCATATTATTAGTCATGGGACTTCCATATTTGGGTACAGTATTTCTTTGAAGTTGATAGTAAAGAGACTTTTCCTTCTGTGTTCCATATAGTTTGGTGAGTTCCCTCTCATCTCTCTCTCTCTTTCATCCTGTTGACATGTTACAGTGAATGCACATACATCTTACATGTATGTGTACACATTGGTTTGTATGAAAGACCCAATGGGTTAACTTTGCAGATGAAACAGGGAACTAATATGGGGATCATATCACCTGTTCAGTTTTGCATGAATTGAATGTAACATGAAAATTACCCAGCATGCTAGAGAGAATCGAATGTACACTGTACATAGATTGTACTTTGTAACCTGTGAACAGGGGTTCTCCTGTGTGCCTTCTTTAAATATATGAGGAAGATCGAAAGGATTTTCTTCTAGGTGGTGGCTCTCAGCAGCCCAGGCTGAAGGCATCCCAGATCCCCATCCCTCAACTAAATTGGGAGAAGAGGAGGGGTTGCCACAGTTATCAAAGCGGGAGATCAGGCCACCTCGATGTGGCTTTCCATCACATGCAACATTGGAGGAGGTATGAAAGCTTCTATTTTGACAGAAATATCCTACACTTAATTTTTTTAAACCGAAAGCTCTTTAAAGCAGTATGTTCATTTTGTGACTATTAAAGGACTAAGTCCCATGCTACAGTCATCATCACAGGGTAAACTCAGATAAATGCACAGCCAGAGAACTATTTAGGAATTGGGCTAAAAGTGCTGGGAACTGTCCGAAGGTTGGCCACCTGTCAGGTACATTATGCTAGTTTTTTGAGGGACACTACCACATTCCTCAGGTGTTCACTTTAGTTCATCTCATTCCTTTCCTTGACCTTTAAGATGGAATGATCTTGTTGTGAGAACCAAGAATACCAGATGTAAATAAAACAACTTTATTTCTTTCCCTGGAAGGGAAGGCTTTGGTGTTCAAGGATAAATTATATATGTTTGTAACCATGTAAGAGACCTAGCTTAGTTTCATTTTAGAATGTAATATTTCTGAGAGAGAGCATGCTAGATAATGCCATTCCGCCTTATGAGAGTAGAACAGATATTTTCCTCAAGTTTTCCAAACACGTTGAGTTATAAAAAAAAAATGCAAGAAAGACCAGCATAATAATACAATGAACAATGCAATAAAACTCGACCGCACAATTAAAGAACAATGAAATAAAAACATTATAATACATTCAATAAACAGGATTTCACAATTAGAGAACAAACAATCCGATAAACTGGGTCTCACAATGGGAGAAAAATGGAATGAAGACAGTTAAAATGCACTCAATAAACAAAGCAGTATAAATGAGAAGGAAAAGAAAACTCTTTAAAATTTCCACAGGCAATTAAAAGTAGAGCACTATGAAGAGACTTGTACAGATGTAGTATGCAAGATGTAGGGGGGAAAGCAGCTTTTACAGTCTGGTGTAGTGGTTAAGAGTGTGGAGTCTAATCTAGGAGAATCGGGTTTAATTCCCCACTTCTCCACATGCAGCTGCTGGTGTCACCTTGGGTCAGTCATAAATTCTTTCAGAGCTGTTCTCTCAAGGGCAATTCTTGAGAGAGCTCTCTCATCCCCACCTACCTCACAGGGAGTCTGTTGTGGGGAGGGGAAGGAATAGGGATTGTAAGCCTCTCTGAGACTCCTTTGGGTAGTGAAGAGCAGGGTATAAATCCAATCTCCTCCTCCTCCTCCTCTTCTCACAACTTGGGGTGCTGGGATCTTTTGCCAGAGGTGTGACAAGAAGGCTACAACCTCTCTCAATATGTCTGAAGATGTTCTGTTTATGGGTGCTCATGTCACCCTTAATAGATGGATGGTGTGATTTCTGTGAACATTTTTTTAAAGACCTGATCCAGTTACATGATTCCAGTTCAGTTAGATGTTATGGACATAGAAGGTCTAGTAGGTATATAAAGCTCTCCTATACTGTTGCAGATTCCCCATTCAATGAAATAGTGGAAACTGACCTACGTATACCATTCATGTCAGGTACAGCCTGTAGCTTTGGTGACATGGCTGGGAAAGCTAGTGGGAGTGTCATATGTTCCCTGGACCTCATTCAAGGTTCTGACTCTTGGCAATAAATTCAATGCCTTTGGGATACCCGTATTTCTAATTTTTGAAAGTTTTTTTGATTTCTGAGTGAAAGGAAACTTTTAATTTCTGCAATGCTCTGAGGAAAGGTGCTGTGGAGAGTGGGACATCCAACTGTATTTCCATCCTGAAGTGTTGCTTTTATTTGGTTTTAACCTTTTTCAAGAGATGATTCAGCCACCAGAAAAACCATTAAGATATGGTAAATTCCATTAATGTGTAGATACTATGCTTCACTTAGGAAGGTGTGTAAAATTATTTTCTTTCACAGGACAGTTGCTGGCGGCTAAGCTTGACAGATTTGGTGGTGTTTGTAGGTTTTTGTATTTGTATTTATGTTGCTTTTGTTGTATTTTTTTGTGTTGTATTTTTCTTGCTGGTGGACTGTTGTACTGTTGTGCTGTTTTTGTGCCCTTGCACCTTTAGTTGCTTGTGAACCTTGAGTTTAAAGAGATATAAGGCAATACATTATTTTTTAAAAAACAAATAATTAAAATGTAGCATGTTATTTGGCTAAAGGGGGTCAGTGTAGAAGAAAAAATGAATAGGATTTACAAAGTCAAAGTCCTTATACTAATGTTTTGTATACTTTGTTATGGCACCTCCTGTATGGAATATCCTCTTGTGGGAGATTAGCACTGCTACTATGCTTGGGAAATTTTTCACAAATTGCATTCTGGGGTATATTTATACTCCAGCCAAATGTCCATGTTTATTGAGACAGAAAATATCCTCCAAAAAAACTGCTTGTGGTGACAGAAATCATGGTGTTTCCCAATACCCAAACACCCACAGCTTGAAAACACACTTTCATATGAGGCAGAAAACACTTCACAGTAGTCATTGCTAACATTGTCCTGGATGTACTCATGCTCCATGGAGCCCTCCTCCAGCCTAAGAAGACTTCCTCCAACTTAAAGAGGCTCTCCTTCAACTTGAGGCTCTTCTTCAATAGAAGCATGCTTACTTTAGAGGATGGCTCCTGACACTGGAGGAGGGCTTCAACCTTTTTTCTGTAGAGTGGTAGCATAGGGGTAGGATCTACCCAATTATTTTCATGTGAAATATTTTTTCTACCACAAAAACATATATTTCTAGAAGAAGGAGTTGGAGGAGTTAGATTGATACCCCACCCTTCACTCAGATTCTCAGAGCAGCTTACAGTCTACTTCCCATCCTCTCTCCTCCCCACAACAGACACCCTGTGAGGTAGGTGGAGCTGAGAGAGCTCTGAGAGAACTGCTCTTGAGAGAACAACTCTGAGAGAGCTGTGCCTGGCCCAAGGACATCCAGCTGGCAGCATGTGGAGGAATGGGGAATCAAACCCAGTTCTCCAGATTAGAGTCCACCGCTCTTAACCAATACACCAAACAAATGACCTAAAAGGTTATAAGTCTGCTTAGGACACCATGATAAATCAAAAATAATCAAGGTCTCCTGTCTAAATTGATGCAATAAGGAAAGGACAGATTTCTGTTTCCTGAAGTATTCAGCATAAACCTCGGTAAGTATCTGAAACAGTAAACTAACAATCGGTAGTAACTGGAGAAGTACCCTGGAAGTTCAGTTTATGCACTATGCTAAAATGCCCTTTACTGTTTCATTCTCTTGTCCTTTGACATGATGAAGAAAAATTAAGCATCATTTCCCTTTCTTAATTGTTTTTAAAGAGTACAAATGCATTAAGAATGTGTTTTCAGGTTCAAGGACCTCTATGCTGCCAAGACTATTAATGCTGGTACACTGAATGATAAAAAGAGGGAGAGGGGAATCATCCTTTATAATACAATCATCCTCATCATCAGTATATCTAATTCTCAACATGTCCAGATATATGGATACTTAAATCTGAAGACTAGAGCCATGAACATACAAAACAGACATTTCTATGAACCTGAAAAATTTCCCAGATTTGCAAAAATGGCTGAAATCTTTAAAAAAAAATGCATTAGGGGTTAACAGAGCCTGTAGCTTCATGAAACAAATGCCCCCAGTGGCCCTTGCTAGGCAACTATACAGTACTGTCAGACTTAAAGCTTTGGTTTCTTTCGGTAAAGGGGAGGGGGCAGGGCCATTTCCAGGGTGGTTTTGGTATTTCATGGAAGCATTATCAGGGCCAGGTCAGGTGACGAAATACCATGTGACTTGCATGGCTCACCCAGGACTCGCTGCTTGCTACTATTTAATAGCAGCTACCCCGTGAAAGATAGGGTGTTGTAGTGGTTAAAGTTTCAAACTAGAATCTTGGAGACCCAGATTCAAATCCCCATCTTGCTGTGGAAGCTTACTGGATGACCTAGCACTAGGCTCACATTCTCAGACTAACCTCCCTCACAGAGTTGTTGTGAGGATAAAATGGAGGGTATAAGCTGCTTTGTATACCCTTTGTGGAGAAAAGTGCAGTTTAAATGACGAAAATGACTGGGGGTCGCCCGGCCCTCTACAGAATCCACCCCCCAAACCTCCAGGTATTTCCCTCCTTAGAGCTGGCAACCCTACATTCCCCTCAGTGCCTACTTTGTGAGTGAGTCCCAGTGGAGAGAGAGATGCCCTGGGAAGTCTGTGCATGTTCCCCACTGTGTAACAGGAACTTGCCTGGAAGCCAGCATCACACCACACAACTGAGTCTCATCCAGCCAGACAGCTGGAACCTTCTGGTGGTTTCCTGTGAGAGGCTGCCATTAGGAGGAAAGGAGGCAATGCTGAAGATGGGCGGGGGCAGAGAAAGGTAGCTTTGTGGCTGGGTGGGAAGAAGGAAGCAGGAAAAGAGGCTATTGTTGCTTTCAGGGGAAGGAAAAATGAAATAGTGTGTGTGTGGGGAGGGTGAGATATCCCAAACGTCCTTGAGGGTCACCCCACTTGTTCATGTTTAAATCACAACACCTTAGTATAAAGAGGCAATAACATTTGTGCACTCAGTGTGTTGACTTTGGAGAAAATGTAAAGTTAGAAGAAAGAAAACTCAAGCTGTACTGAAAGATATGCCAGACTGCAGAAGCAAGATTTGACTTTCTCACAATGTTCTTCAGAGAAAGCTTGCTCCTCATCCCCATCTTTTTGTAATTTATTTATAAAGCATTCTAGACACAGAGGCAAGTTTTTATTGGGCTGAAGGTTCCTGGAGCATTCTTACCAGTAGAGGCTCCTGATATATGTAAGCTAGCAAAAGAAGAAGTAAGTTAATTTGTTGTTGCTGCCGCCACCAAAATGGCTGTTTGTCAGGGAGCTCGTAGATGGATGCTAGAGGCAATGCTGCCAGCTAGGTGCCTCAGAGGTTAACAGAAGGTAACAAGGAGGACTTTGCAATCCCAGCTCAGGAGTGCCAGGAGCAATGTCTAAGACGAATGAAGGGCAGTTTTGCTTCCATTTCAGAAGCTATGGAGTACAGGAAATTTTGAATGGAGTTATCCTATTTTTGGTGAAGCTAAAAGCAAACATCCATAAGCAGAGGTCATTTCGGGGGGGAACGTGAGGGAACGCAGTTCCCCCGGGTGAGGTACGGGAGGCGGGGCACATGACGAAGCCCCGCCCCCTGCTTCCGGCCGCCCCGCTTCCAGCCCTCATTCAGCCAGGAGGAGGCAAGAGAAGAGGGAGGGTAAGTTGCTTCCTCCCTGCCTCTCCCCACCCCTGCCTGCCTGGGGCCAGGGAGGGCCTTCACGGGGCTTCCTTGCACTCCCGCCGGGTGTGTGGCCTTATGACACATTTCCGGTGATGTCAGGGGGTGTGGCATATGCTAATGAGTTATGCTAATGAGTTCCCCTAGCTCTTTTTCTACGAAATGACCCCTGTCCATAAGAATTTCAAAGCAATCAGTAGTACAGCATCTGACTAGTCTATGGTTTTGGTTTAATCGCCATGATCATTTGGGTAACAATAAAGGAAATTTTTCAGGGAATATTGTGCTGAATCCCCCAGTTCTATTCTGTTAGCATTCCACAATTTCATTCTGACTTGGATGCCGAGCTGATTATCATTTGCTAAGAAAAGAGGATTTTGGAAGGTTGATGATAGATTTTATGCATACGGGGGGGGGATTTAAAAGCCTCATATCCCTGGAAGAAGAAAAAAGTCTATACTTTTCACAGATTTTTAAATTTCTGCTTTTCTGCAGAGGCGTGTCGCTACAAGAGGATTCCCCCCCCCCCAAAATACAAATTAAGGAAAAAAGACTAAATTTTCCTAAATGAAAAAAGGATCTTTCTCTTCAAGCAACATAAACTAATTACAAATGAATTAAATTCTTCTAATCAAGTGCAGTTGCATTTTTGAAGATTAAAAATATTTATCCTGCTTTCCTATTGCTGGAATGCTGCTATGCATTATGCAAAATAAATCGAAGGATTTTTTTTTCCCTTCGGCAAAAGAGGGACTATTTTTAAAAAAGAATTAAAAGGTTCCCCAAAAGGAATAATGCCTATTCTCTTATTTATTTTTTTCTAAAATGTTGACAAAAATAAAATAAAATGGCTCACTGAGGACTGAGTATGCTTCAGGAGGCACAGTATATTGAGAAGAGTTGAGTTTTAAAGGGGGGGAACACAACTCTGGGCACTAGCCTGATTTATAGATTCTGGAAGAGGGGGAGGTGTGTGTGTGTGTGTGTAAAAGGGGGTGTTCCAAATAAGCTATGCCAACACCCACAGTATCTTGCAGGTCCCCAGCTTGACACCCGTGTTAACTTCTTCACATAAATTGTGGGTTGACTTTAAATTATTCCCCCAGAATCTCTCTACTTCATAGGCGAATCATAATTTACTCACTTTTTTATGTAACTCTAATGGGATTTACCACCAGTCCTGATTTAGATACTTTTAACACCATCTGGAGGATATCTTCAGACTTTAAGTTGAAAGGGCCACTGACTGTTTTCATTCTCGCTGACCTAATAGCACTTCTCTCAATAGGAGGAAATTGTGTTGGATTTACAACCATAACGATGCTATCACTATAGTTAATTATGATTTGGCGCTCAGTATGGTGTAGTGGACTTCAGCCAAGCTACTGAATCATGAATGTCTACTGAATAGGAACCAGCCAGAATCCTGGCAAGCATGATATGATTTGAAGTAAACTGATGATTCAATAGCTTGGCCAGAATCCCTAAGCATGTGCGCCTGGAGCCCCATTTTTAGAAAAACTGCCATCTCCAGTGCATGGAAATTGGCATAAATAGAAATATGTGATGCATACCCAATAAGAAGAGGTTGACATTCCTAGAACACAGTGGAGTAGGGTTAATTAGCAAAAGTCTGTAACTGTGCCACAAGTTAGAAGAAAGGCATCTGTGATCCTAATGCAAACATGTTAATTGCTCAATGAATGTGCATACCCAGTGATCATTTCCATGTGTGAATAAACCATCACAGATTAAATGCCACAGATGGACTTTTCAGATTACCTCACATCGTCTGAGAAGCAATGTAGCTCTTTGCAGTCATTACAGCTTTGGCACTCACATTATGGAAGAGTGTGCTACTCGCACTCCTCTTGATATGTGCAGTTGCCATTTTATGTGAAGAGGGCAAAGTGTGTATTTTTTCATCTTTGGAGTGCACTAGCTTGTACCTGTAAGTCATGTTCATGTCTAGTCACACAAACTCACACAGGTAAATATGTGCATTGTCCTGTTCACACAAAAGGGTGACTGCATATCGAGAGAATTGTGCATATCATAGCTGGGTTGCCAAAATGATCTGGAAATGGCTTCTTTTTCAGGAGTATTAGGTCACACATTCTTTTGCCAGCCCTCAAGGTCTGAGGAATAAATTGATAACAAACCAAGAGATGGCCATGTGTGTAAACGAGGCAAAGACTGGTATAGCCCCTGCTAGATGACTCACCTATTGGGGTGTAATGTATTGAGCTTGAGATCCATAACAAAAGCAGGCTAGGATCCTAGGAGTGCACCAGTAAGAACACTTGGATCCTAACATAGCCCAATAGGGTTACCCGGAAAGGTAACCTTGCGTAAATAGCCTATCATGGGGAGTGGGGTGTGTGTTGGGTGTGAATTTCTTTGGGCTTTGGCCAGGGGTCTTTGTCTTTGTGTTCACTGCTGAATCACTTAATAAATTATGAGCTGATCACTCAACGTGTCTGAACCCAGTACATTTCACTGGCAAAGAAGGTGGGATCCAGATGAATGAGCTGGCTCCAACTAGCAATGCACCGCACACCGAGCCACAGGACCCCACACACTGCACCGCTCTGGAGACGATGACTGCTGCTCCTGGATCTTTCGACGCCACCACAGAGGACTGGGAGTCCTACATGGGCCAGTTCCACTTCTTCCTAGAGTCCTCCAGCATCCAAATGACTGAGATGAAGTGCGCCACATTCTTCTGCATAAGTGGCCATCTGATGTATGAGATCGCCTGCTCGCTTCTCGCCCCAGCGGAGCTCAAGGACACAGACTATCAGGTGATCATCGACCAACTCAAGGGACACTTCTCCCCGAAGCCATTGGTCATCACAGCCTGCCATGTGTTTCACTCACAGAACCAGACCACCACTGAATCCATATTGGAGTTCATCATGGCACTATGCCACATTGCCTGGCACTGCAAGTTCCCTGCCCTCGAGAATTGCTGGTCTGTGGTCTCCGGGACGAGAGGATCCAATGAAAGATCCTCTGAAAAGGAGTCCCTGGAGATGGCCCTAGCCACAGAAGCCGCTGAGCAGTTCACCACAATGGTCCAAGGTGGTACAGGCCCCCAGTGATCTCATGGGCCGCCATCTTGGCAAGGGCCTACCAAGGCCAACCACCACATGACCAGCTGCGGTGATGAGGAAGAAGAGGTCCTACAAATCCCTCGCCACACACACCAACACTCACTAACAGCACCACAATGACCGTCAACATCATACCGTGTTGGCGACCCAACCACCTCTCCCATGTGCGCCAGCTGCGGGGATCAACATGAGCAGAAATCCTCCTGGTTCCAAGACACCACATGCCAAAGCTGCAGGAAGGTCGGCCACATCGCCCAAGCACATCGGGCCAAGGGAAACTGGAGGCGTCCAGTGGCAACCACCAACCCTATGAACTCCACTGAACTCAACACAACGTCCGTTCAGCAGCACCAGGTACTGCACTTACCCCAGGGTTCCCCCAACAAAATTATCATGACTGTCTTAATCGAGGGATGCCCCTGCTCTATGGAGCTAGACACCGGTCTTCTCTTTAAATCATTTTGGAGGACACATTCAAAAGACTATGTCCAAGCGGGGGTCCCCCCCTGCAGCCAGTAGGGTTTTCTCTATGGGACTTTTAAAAGAACGAAGTGCCCATATTGGGAAAGTTCAGGATGCAGTACTGCAACTTCAAAGGTCTGCTGGATTTGCTTGTGGTTAAAGGGAAGCGCATGAGCATCATTGGATTGGCATGGTTCGAGCCACTGGGAATTGGGGTGACCGGGGTGAACCACGTGAAGCAAAAAGACTTTCAGGGGGTGTGTGATGAATTCCCTGCAGGTTTAGATGGGATGATTGGGCATTACACTGGGCCACCAGTCACCCTACAGTTCAACCCTGGCATACGGCCCATATGTCTGAAGGCCAGGTGGATCCCCTTCACCCTCAGGCAAAAAAAAGATGCAGAGTTGGAGAAGCTGGTGTCCCAAGGAGTCCTAGAGCCTGTGCCCCATGTATTATGGGAGACCCTCATCGTGACATTGATGGAGCCAATGGGGATGTCTGCATCTGCGCCGATTATAAATGCACAATTAACAAAGCTCTGCAGGACCACACATACACAGTTCTGGTGGTTAGCCATGTGCTGGCTTCCTGGCAGGCACCAAAGTTTTCGGGAAGCTGGATTTGGCCCAAGCGTACCAACAGCTCCCCATGGATGATGCGACGGCAGAGGTGCAAATGATTGTGATGCACAGAGGTGTGTTCTGGATGCGACAGCTACAGTTCAGGGTCAGCATGGCCCCGGGAAGTTTCCAAAACCTAATCGATTCTCTCCTCAAAGGAATTCACGGGGTTCAGGCCTTCTTCAATGACGTTCTGATCGCAGCATCCACGGAAGAGGACTTCGCCATCCATCTGTGCACCATCTTGCAGAGGTTCCAAGCTGCCAGCCTGAAGGTAAATAGGGAGAAATGCCTCCTGGGGGTTCCACGTGTGGAGTTCCTGGGCTTCTTTGTCAATGTGCAGGGCATCCATCCTGCCCCTGACAAGGACTGAGCCATCGTTAACTCCCACGCCCCCACGTCCAAGCCAGAGCTCCAGGCCTTCTTGGGCTTATTGAACTTTTATCACTCCTTCCTGCTGCACAAAGCAGCAGTTCCAGAGTCCCTGCACCGGCTCCTCGACAAACGGGGTCCCTGGGTCTGGGGTCAAATGCAAGCCATCATGTTCCAGGCACACCAGATCCTGATGCTGAAGGACTTACTGGACCATCCACACCAGGTAGCAGACATGACCCGACACACAGCCAGGGACCGCACCCTCTCCCGAGTTTTGAACTGGGTGGGGAGGGGCTGGCCTACCAGTTGGGTAGGCCCAGAATTTGCAGTGTTCTCTCCACACACAAGGGGTGCCTGTTGTGGGGAAGCCGGGTAGTAGTTCCAGGCCCGCTGCGCCAGCAAATACTCATGGCGCTTCACGAAATGCACCCTGGGATCGTGCGCATGAAGGCGCTCACCCGCAGTTATATTTGGTGGCCCAGCTTGGATGTGGAGATCGAGGACTGTGTTAAATGTTGCTGGGCTTGCCAAGAAACCTGACCAGAGTCTACTAGGGCCCTTGTGCAACACTGGGAATCCACCAACAAACCCTGGTCCCACCAACATTTATATTTTGTGGGACCCTTCCAAGGACAGTTTTTCTTCATTTTGGTGGATTCCTACACCAAATGGTTGGAGGTAGTGCCGGTCACTTCCACCTCTTCCATGGCAGCCATTCAGGAACTCCACCAGATCCTAAGCACCCACGGCCTCCCAGGCACCATTGTCACAGACAACAAGATGGCCTTCACCTCCATCAACTTTCAAGAATTCCTTGACCACTACTTAATCAGGCATATTCATTTGGGCCCCTTCCATCTGGCCACCAATGGCCAAGCAGAAAGATTGGTGCGGGTCACAAAGGACTACCTCTGGTGGATCATCCATAGAGACTGGGATCACCAGCTGGAGGCCCTCCTATTCACCCACCATACAACCCCCAGCACAGTGACTGGCCACAGCCCCACAGAGCTCCTTATGGGTCATCACCTAACCACCCGCCTGGACTGGATGCAACTGGACCGAGCCCCAGAGGAACACTCACAGACAGTAAGCCAAGAAGCACCCCGCAGCTTCTTTCCTGGTGACCCTGTCTATGCATGGAATTTCTCCAGTGGGCCAGCTTGGATTCCAGCCAGGGTGGTTAGAGTCACTGGGCCCCTGTCCTATGAGGTTACAATGGAAGACGGGCACAGCCTGAAAAGGCACATCGATCAACTCCACTGCCGGACCCTGCCAGCGGAGCCCAACCATCAGCAGTCGTTCATGGATGAGTCAGATGAGGAACTACCAGGACCTCCATCGCACGAGACCGGGAATGAGCCAGCCAAGGCCAGGCGTATGCCCAGTGGACCATCAGAAGAGGCACCAGGACAGCCCACACCCGACCATGCAGAGTCCTTGTAGTCTCCCACGGGGCCCGAGACACCACAGCCATTTCTGCGACGCTCCACTAAGGAATGGCGCACACCAACATATTTAAGGGACTTTGCGTGCTGAGCATATTTGGGCTTAGGGGGGAGGGGTGTAATATATTGAGCTTGAAATCCATAACAAAAGCAGGTTAGGATCCTAGGACCACACCAGTAGGAACGCTTGGATCCTAACATAGCCCAATAGGGTTACCTGGGAAGGTAACCTTATGTAAATAGCCTATCACGGGGAGTGGGGTGTTTGTTGGGTGTGACTTTGTTTGGGCATAAAACCTGGCTTCGGCCAGGGGTCTTTGTCTTTGTGCTCACTGCTGAATCAATAAACTATGAGTTGATCATTCAACGTGTCTGAACCCAGTACATTTCATGGATAAGCACTATATCTAGGGTTGCCAGCTCTGGACTGGGAAATATCTGGAGATTTTTTTTGGGGGGGTAAGGACTGGAGAGGATGGAATTTGAGGAAGGGAGGGACCTCGGTAGGGTACAATGCCATAGATTCCACCCTCTGAAGCAGCCATTTCCTCCTCAGGAATTGATCTTGATTGTCTGGAGATCAATTGTAATAATAACAGGGGATCTCCAGATACCACCTGGAGGTTGGCAGCCCTAATATCTACCCGAGAAAACAGTTCTGCCACTTACTGAATTTTCACCACTACTACCAGCTGATTCCTTAAAAAATATGCTTGGCTTGTAGATGGATTGCCACAACTATCTGATATACCATTTGAACCTTTATGCTTTACAATAGGTATTTATATTGTTGATGCTGATGACTGGGGAATTTGCTAGTTGAAGCCAAAAAAAAGGGGGGGGATCATTCCCAAAAATGGGGAAAGTTGAAAGTGAAGATTGTTTAAGAAAACAAACAAAGATTTGGAATTATGTCTCTATCATTATATTTGTTGTTCTAGGGACAAAAGAAGGAAGACAAACAATAACATATATTCGAAACTTAACTTTAGTATATCAGAAAGATAAGATACAACATTCTAAATACTAGATATAGATGTACTGTTTAGATTTTAATTACTGGAATAAGGTATATTCAGTTGTAATAAGTGAATTGTAGTGAACAAACAAATATCATAAATATCAGTGATTTCCAGCAAAAAATAATAATCTATCTTTGTCTTAAATAAGCTACAGACTTGTAACTTTTACTGATTTAATATTGGTTAGTCACAAGTGCAAGGAAAGCAATCAGCTACAAACCTAGACAGCTTTACATAGTCACAACATAAACACATTTTCATACAGCTGAAAGTAGGCAAATTGATCAGTGTAAATTCAATACATTGGTAAACATTACCACAGAAGCAAAACAAAACATTTTTTTTTGCAAAGGCCCCTTTCATTCCTATGTCACATGGCTATTCCAACAGCTGGCTCCATGATGCCTCTGGGTGGTGCTCTCTGTGCAGCAATGGTGTGGCAAGGAAGCATTCTTGGTAGCTGACCCCAGATGTCAACATCCTAAAGTCCTAACTGAAATTAAGAATGAACATTGCATTGGTTTCATTTTTAAAATTCTGATCCACAAATCCTGACATACAAATGATACATCAGGCTTTCACTGAATCCACACGATCCACACCATGACATGTGAGTAAGCATATATGAAAAACCATTTCATTCTGATACCTTTTGAACCTTTTTATGGTGAATTACCTGTGTTCTCACAATAATCTGATCCTGATGCACTTGAAATAATTTTCATTCTTGAAATGGAATAACCACAAGCAGAACACACATTGTGCATGAGAACAACATTTATGGATCTTTATTTATGGAGCTGCGGTGGCTCAAGTGGTTAAGACACTGAACTGCAGGCTGTGGAAGGTCAGTAGTTCAGCAGTTCAAGACCTGGGTGTCGCATGATGGAGTGAGCTCCCATCTCTAGTTCCAGCTCCTGCCAACCTAGCAGTTCGAAAGCAAGAAATTGCAAGTAGATAAATAGGTACCACTTCGGTGGGAAGGTAACAGCGTTCCGTGCGCCTTGGTGTTTAGTCATGCCGGCCACATGACCACGGAAACGTCTTCGGACAGCGCTGGCTCTTCGGCTTTGAAATGGAGATGAGTACCGCAACCCTAGAGTCGGATTCGACTGGCTTTAGAGCAAGGGAACGTTTACCTTTACCTTTAAAACTACAAAACCTGTATGCAGTGTGACTATGAAGGAAACCTTTGGGGCCTTTGCTTAAGGTGAGACACGGATAGTATTGATTGAATCAGTGTTCAACCAGAAACTGACAACATTCTAATAAGGAGAAGGGGCTGGGGGGGTGTGTGTTGGAAGTCTGTGGCTCAGCACCAGAAAACTGAGCAGAGAAATAGAATCCCTTCAATAAATTTTGCATACAACTTGAACATGGGAGTATATAAAACCATCCATGGGTGTCACATTTGCCTGTCACTCCAAATTTTCTCAGTGTTCGAGTTGATGCAATTTAAGTCTGTGGCAAAACAGCATCCAAATAACCCAGGGCAACAGAAGGCTGAAAACAGAATAACCACTGAAGGGAGGTAACATAATGTAGAATGGGGAATAAACCTGGAATAAAAAGAAGGTTAAACTCGATTTCAGTGCAGAATTGGGGGGAAACTGGATTAAAAAGAAGATTAAATGTGATTTTAGTGAAGAATTGCTTGGAGGACATCATGGTGAGCATGGATTAAAAGGAGAGTGCAGGAAGGGCCAAAGAGAGACTGTCCCCTTCCCATTGCAGCTTACAAGCACCTCCCAATATTGTTCCTAGGTGTTCGTGGACAAACTGCCAGAGTTCAGGTGTCATTTTGGGTTCCTCTATTAGCTGGAGAAGACGGTTGTGAGGATCAGATGGTGAGGATGAAGGGAAGCTGGAGTAGGGATGTGCACGAAGCAAATTATGAACTGAAATTCATCACAAACCAGGCCCAGTTTGTGGTTTGAGAGCCTCAGTTTGTGTGATCGTGTCTCCCACAATATGGTATTTTCCCACTTCCATGAGCCCTCGTGGGTCCTCTCTTCTACTATATATATAAATATGTGTGTGTGTGTGTATATAGATATATAGATATACACACACACACACACACACACATATATACACACTATATACCTTCAGAAGGTCCTCTCTTCTACTATAGATTTTACTACATTTTTGACAACCTCTCAACCATGTACTGCAAAATCCACAAATGGTTGGACAAAGTCTTTTGTCCTTTCATTATTGGAAAGGAAAGTGCTGAACAGATTTAACTGAAGATTTGGTACTAATAACCATTTTGCACATGGTACCCTGAAGTAATGTTCCCTCTAAGCTGAGTTCGTGTGAGCTAGCTCACACGAACTCAGCTTAGAGGGAACACTGCCCTGAAGTCATAGCACTCTTTGGACTTCAAGTGGGGAACTCATTTTTAATCCCTTTTCATGTTAGCTTTTAAGATTTCTCAGTGTGTCATGTTACCACAATTTAAAAAGGTGGCTAGGGAACTTTGAAAGGTGCATAGGTTACGCTATGATGCTCCATGCAGGAGAAGTCCTGGCCCCATCCGGAGTTTGAGGAAACACTGCCTGTTGCGTAGGCCATTACAGTCTTGCCAGGAGCATAAGAAAGGCACTGACTTACCAGACAGACCACCCGTGTCCTGCGTTGCCCCCTCTCCTATGTCCACGGGCTCTAAGACCAGGGAAAATAATTCCTCTAAACCCTCGGCTGATGGGAGAGGGGCCTGCAGCCCTATGTTTATGGTGGTTGGGGTGGGGGTCAGTAGGTTGAAGCTGTCGACCACCCTCCTAGGCTTGACACTGCGGTCCCCTCTCAAGATGCAGTGCAGCTCCTTGTAGTAAGGGAATGTGGTCCTGTCGTTTCCTAACATGTTGTTGTGCAGAAGTGCACGCTTGTAATCCAAGTGGAGTCCCTTGGTCTTGTTTTGGCATTCAATTGCCATGTGTCGATGATCCCTTGCTGTCATGCCCCTGGAAATCTCCTGGTAGGTGCCCATGGTGCGTAATCCAAGTGGAGTCCCTTGGTCTTGTTTCGGCATTCAATCGCCGTGCGTCGATGACCCCTTGCTGTCATGCCCCTGGAAATTTCCTGGTGCAGTGAGACTGACAGATGGCATCTTGGATCCTCTGCTCACCCCACAGGGCCCTCGAGGAGATCCAAGATCTCCTCTCTTCTCCAGGAGACTCCTCAAACTCCCATCATCTTGCCTTTTCCCACTTGAGTTGAAACCGGAAATGAATTCCGGGAACAAGGTGGCTCCAGAGGACTTGTTGACAGGGACTATTTTACCACCATTATACTAGCAATATCTCAAAAACTGGTTGTGATCTCTGTTATCACTGGTCCCGGAAAAGGTAATGAATGAACCGCCGAAATAAAAACAATCACTGAAATCCATTTAATTATACTAGCAATATCTCAAAAACTGGTTGCGATCTCTGTTATCACTGGTCCCAGAAAAGGTAACGAATGAACCGCAAAAATAAAAACAATCACTGAAATCCATTTACGCACTTGAACGGTCATGCGTTGGATGCCCTCAGCGTAAAAGCCGTCATGCGCACAACAGCAAACTTTGGGGGCGGGGAAAGTAAAGCACAAGAGGGACGTCCAGACATCCAAGTTGACATCATTGCGAGAGGTTGCAGTCCAGACAGGCAGAATTGCAGGTTCACGCCGGGAGAATCTGTAAAGTACTTGATTTTGCGGGTGTCGGAAAACCCCGCACCGAATGGGGTTGAATCCGATACTGAGCGGGATGCAAGATGGGAGGTAGACGTGCCCATCTGATCAACCCTTTTAAATCTGCTAGTAAACAGCAGCAAAACCCTCTGTAAATGATCATGTGACCGCAGCCTAATTTACTACATTCAGGGAGTTTTCTACACGAGAAAATTATCTATAGTCCAAAGTTCAGAATTCAGGCACCTCAGCCTGCTACCACATTCTGTATAAAGTATACCCATAGTGCTTATGCATTACAAAATGTGGGTCAATATAGAACTTCTTAAAATGGTGGTTTGCCAGTGGATATCATCACTCTATGTAGTCACAATTCTATGTAAAGAGGATTCTAAAGTATGGCAAGTATGGACAAAGCCCTAAGATGCATTTCTTTGAAAGAACCCATCCCTATTGAGAGAGAAACAATTTGACTTGAGCATTGTCATTAACATCAGACAAATCCTTTGATGATATCTAAGAGACTGCCAGAGCTTTGAAGTTGAATGTTAGAATAGATGTATATGAATTGAACTCTGAGTATGCTGTTAGTGCACCATTTATCGTCAGCAATTATTTAAAGAACGGACCTCAGGGGGAGGGAAGTGGCTCACCTTGTTTGAGGGAGTAATCTCAGCAGCAGCAGCACATGGTGAGCCATTGGATTTGGCAGACCTTTGAGAAGCTCATTATCTGTGTCCTTATTTCTCCTTCTTTTTAAAAAGTCTATCCTATGCTGAAATTTAATGAGTTTAATGAATCAAGCCTGGACATCCACAATAAATGGGTGCACAGGTACTGTTATGAACAAAAGCAGTACAGCCAATGGATTAATTGCATTCGGCTTTCCAAGAGAACAGAGAAAAATAAAATATCTCCTATGACACTTGCAATGATCAGAGTAATGAGCAGCAGTACAATCAATAATAAATAATCAATAATGTCAAGGATTAAAAGACAATTACCATCTTATTTAGGGCCTAATTCAAAGTGCTAATCTTGACCTCTGAAGCTTAATAGTGCCATCCTAAAGAGAGTTGCATTCACCTATTACTATTGACTTCAGGGTGTAACTTTGCTCAGGATTCAACTACAGATGGCCTGGATCCAGGGTATCTGACAGAACGCCTTCTCCCATACGGTCCATCATGCCTTAAGGAAGCAAATGATCTGCCTTGCTTGCCATTTTTCTCAGAACGTGAAGTGATGGCTGTTAGACCAAACATATTCCCTACTGATGGAAGCCCTACCTGGCCAACTTCCCACTGATCTTCAGAAGGCTGGTTAAAATATTTTTAATATGTTGTCAAAGGCTTTCATGGCTGGAGTTGTTGTAGATTTACTGGGCTGTATGGCCGTGGTCTTGGCATTGTAGTACCTGATGTTTTGCCAGCAGCTGTGACTGGCATCCTCAGAGGTATAACACAGAAAGATGGAGTACTCTCTGTGTCAATGTGAGAAGAAAAAGGGTAGGCAGGTAATTTATGTCTACTCAGGAAGGTGGGGTAGGGCTGAGTCATTCTCTTGTAGGAGTTCCCCCGGCTGTAACATCCAGTTAACATGTCAGATTACACAGGGAAGCCATTGAAATTCATAAAAATAAACACAATTTCAACAGGAAAGAAGAGAATTTAAAAATAAATAGGGCATTGTTTCCTTTACTGAAAAACACAAAATGCTCTACATCTTACGACAGCACTACAGATAAGATTAGAATTTCAATAGCCAATCCATATGCAAAAGAACCTCCTCAGGAAAGCTCCTCCATTAGCATGTCAAGAGCCTGGAAAACTCCTACAAGGTAATGACTCAGCTCCCCCCCACCTTCCTGAGTAGATATAAATTACCTGCCTACCATTTTTCTTCTCAACTTGACACTACTCCATCATTCTGTATTATACCTCTGAGGATGCCAGTCACAGCTGCTGGCGAAACGTCAGGTACTACAATGCCAAGCCCATGGCCATACAGCCCGGAAAATCTACAACAACTAATAAAATATTTTTGTTTAGGAATGACTGAATATGGCTGAGACAGGCTTGGTTATGATATATGTTGGTAGTGATTATATGATTTTTATAAACAAGACATTTGAAAATTGAACTTACTTTGCTCATCATTACCATCTTATACTCAGTCATGCACTCCATATGGCTACATTCATAATTTGTTCATAGTTTGAAATGAGCAATATCTCGAATGGTTTTGCTTCTGTGCTGTTGGCAGCATTTCTGGTGTGGGCACATTCCCATAATTTACTGCCATATTTTTATTTACACTTACATTTCTATCGTCTCTTATCTCCAAGGAGTCAATGTGGCATACATTGGTTTCCTCGTTTTTATTTTTGTAATCACAACAACAACACAAGGTAGGGTAGGCTTAGAGAGACTGATTAGCTTGGAGTCATTCAGTGAGCTTCACCGGCAAGTGAAGGTTTGAACCTTGGTTTCCCTGATCTCAATCCAACACCTTAACCAGGGCTCTTTTTGTAGGAAAATTCCAGCAAGAACTCATTAGCATAATAGACCACACCCAACAGCAGAAATACATAAGCATATTAGGCCACACCCCTGACAACACAGCTCATTAGCATATTAGGCCACACCCCCATGTTACCAGAAGTGTAGTCATCTATCCACACCCACCTTTGGCTTTTTATTCTGTTTACCCTGTTTGTTGTCAAAACCCGGGGCTTTTCTTGTAGCAGGAACTCCTTTGCATGTTAGGCCACACACCCCTACTGTAGCCAATCCTAATGAGTTCCTGCTGTTGGGTGTGGCCTATTATGCTAATGAGTTCCTGCTGGGCGTGGCCAACTTGGGAGCCAGCCGGAACTCCGTTCCTGTGTGTTCCTGCCCAAAAATAGCCCTGACCTTAACCATTACACCATAGTGGCTTGCTTACATTATGTGTGCCCCAAGGGCATCATCATGGGCACACCATGAGTTATCAGATATAGTTTGAAAAGGTATACTTCTTTGTCCTTTTAAAGTTGATGACATTAATCTATTAGTGGCATATATTTTGTTGTTACGTGCTCAGAGCTGACAGTATCAAGCTTGAGCTTCCAGGACACAGTGCAAGAATGGAAAGTTCGACATATTTGTGGGGTTGGTATTCTAAGCAATGCATTTATGCAAAATTGAACTGCATTATCGAATGAATACAAAATGAATCAAGTAGTTTTCTTTTGTTTCTTATCTGTGTCATTCTTTTGTGGAAATGAATGGAATGAGTGGAGTTAATTTATTTCATCTTTCACTTCATTTCATCTTTCATTTGTTTGGGAAATGAAGGCACACCCACACCCCCAATGCCTATCCATCCTGGTGCATGAAGCTGTTTCCCTATGGGGAATGATCATTTTCTCACATTATGGCAAAATGTATGTAGTATAATAACAGCTTATGTCATGGAATCATAATCTGTAGAATCATAATGTTTGCATAGATCCAATTTATTTAGATCCTACTTATTTGTTTATTTATTTTATTAAAACATTTGTATCCTGCCTTTCATCTTGGTTCAACAACAATTCATTGGAAATCATTGGAAATCTGAACCATCTACCAGTTGACTACAATTAGAGTGTTAGGCTTAAGCCACATTGATATATGAGTGCATAAATGTGCAATACATTGTGGCTGCTAGCTTTCCATAGATCAACCCATGCAATCCAGACTACAGTGTGCTGCATTCAGAGAGAATGACAAATAGCTTGAGATAATTCTTGTAGATAAGTTAAGCTATCCACAGACACTGGCAGGAAAAGATACAAATGCAAATTGTTGTTGTTGTTGTTAAAAAGGGCTGTGCAAGTCTTTTCCATCTAAAAAGCCCATAAAATATCATGTATCTGTATTTAAAAGGTAGACCTATAATAGAGTTATAATTAACTAATGGGATCTCAGATGGTTAAAGAAGATAATTAGATACAAATACTTGTAATTTAGCTTACGACCCCCAAAGATTCTCACCGTCCACAATATTTTTCAGTTGTGGGACTTGATGCAGTACTGCAGGGCATGTAAGGCAGAGATGTTCCACCAGGTATTTGGTTGAGGACAGTGACGGCATCCATTTGGGCTGGCACTCTCACCACCACCACCCCGCAAGGTGGTAGCATAACTGGAAATCTTGATCACTATCTAATTTAATTTGACTTCATTTTATTATAATTTTAAATATTTTAACTGGTATGATATGTTGTGTTATCTCCTGTTGTTCACTGCACTGAGCCCTGTTTACAGGGAATGGCAGTATAAAAACAAATTTAATAAATAATAAATAAATGTATTGCTTTGTGATAGCTACAGATAGTGAATGAAAAATAATGGGTTACTCTAGTGACCTATGCAATGTAGTAGCATAAACGTCTCCTATGTTGTCATCCCCCTCCTTAACTGCTGTTAAGTGCTCTCCATGCCTGAGAGGAGAGACTTTTGATTCTCAGTTACTTCCCACAATTAGAAAAGACATCTTTGGACATTTATCTGCTATTTTGACATATTTATTGCTTTACAGCTGTTGACATAACCTTAACTTGCTATTTAGTTTTCACCTTGCATATCTTGAATATCATCATGTTACATGTTAATTTGCTGTTCATTCTCTGGCTATAAATTTGGACCTTACCTGCCATTCCAATGTATTTGAAGAAGTGTGCATGCACACGAAAGCACATACCTTGACTAAAGCTTTGTTGGTCTTAAAGATGCCCCACTGGACTCTAAATCTGTTGTCATTAGATACTGTTGGTCAGCCGTGTTGGTCTGAAGCAGTAGAACAAATTTAGAGTCCAGTGGCACCTTTAAGACTAACAAAGATTTAGTCAAGGTATGAGCTTTCGTGTGCATGCACACAAAAGCTCATACCTTGAATAAACCTTTGTTGGTCTTAAAGGTGCCACTGGACTCTAAATTTGTTCTATGTTGTCATTGTGAGCCTTTCTGTTTTGCTCCATTAACTGCCAGTGTTCACACATCAGTTGCATTCGTACACTACTGCAACAATGTTTTAATGCCATTTATACATTATATAGACAACAAGAAAGAAGATTACTATGAAAAAAGGACACTGAGTATATTGATAATAAATACTTTTTTGTCATGAGAAAACAGCCAATGGCAGAAAAATGCACATTGGTTTGATTTGCACAAGGTATAAGCAAAATGGAAATGGAGGGGTGTTGTGTTTTTTTAGCTGAAATAGCAGGACTGGAACGTCTGGAAGCATCCCTGATCCACAACAAAACTAATCCAAAGGTGCAAATGCACTGGATATACAGACTGATCTCATGAGCTGCAGTGTGGAGGAAAATCTTATTACCCCTAATAATGTTCTTCAACTACCAAACAGCTTCCTGTGCTACTCAAGGTAAACACATATGAAAACAGAGAACATGTTTACACTGCAGGTAAAAATGGAGTTCATGTAAACAAGAAGCTGGGCTGTCTTCTGTTTAATGATGCAAAGAAATTCTTTGGTCTGTGTGCTAAACTTGAACCACAGAGTTTCATAATTGGCGGTAACTGTTTAGAGATGGTGGTTTTTCTAAGTTGCCATGGGAGCTTGGAAGAACTGACACTTGACAGCTAAAGGGAAAAGGATATGTGTGTCATGAGTGGGAGGAGCAACAGCTGAGTAAAAATAAAGGCAATTAATGGAAACATTGATTCACTGAAACACTTTTGTGCTTAAAAGAGAAATGGATTCTAAAAGGAAACAAATAGAAGAATTGGATGGGAACATTCATTTTTCGTGGGAGGGAAGATTCCATATCCAGTAATATCCACTGGTATTTTGAGTAGAGAAGAGGAAGGAGCCTTTTAGGCACCACTGATTTACAGAGTAGAAGTTAACATTCCTTCCAATTTGCCATAGGGAGGGAAACCAAAACAATACTGGATAATACCAGCCCAGTCACAACTCTGGAAAGTTAAAAGGACTTTGAAAAAAATAAACACTTCACATAAAAGAACACTATTTCACTGAATGGAAAAAAAATACATATTCAGCTAGATGGCTGAAATATAGATATCACCAACAAATATAAAACCAATAGGGATACCAGCCCAAATTCAAACATGTTCAGGGAAGAACTCCTAAAGGACTCTTCCATCAGACCAATTAGGGTACCAGCTTTTCCTGGTAAAATGGGTTACAGGCAGAGCTTAGACGTTTCAGCACTGGGAGAGGAGTAACAAATCTGTTGACCACCTCTGAATTTCACTTTAATTACATCTCCTGATGCTAACGACATACCAGAAGAAATTTCTTGTAGGTAAAATAAGAGAAGGCTGGAATCCTAGATCAGATTTGCCAGTGACTTTAGGAGGTTATTAGTCTTCCTTGTGGATTAGCTTCAATCAGCATCATACTGTTTGTTCTTCGAACACCTTTGACAGTGCAGGCACCCTGTATTTGGTTCTGGTCACATAAGATGAAGGTCTGGAGAGTATATTGTCTGTCCTTTGGGGGAGATGAGAGGTTTTGTCTGTATGGTCTTGCTGTTTCTTTCCACCTAGATGCCTTACCTGCTTTACACCTAAGCTTTGTAAAGGCAGTGTCTGGTGGATCAGTAATAAAAGCCATAAACCATTAAGATTTAGATCTAGCAAGCAAAGGCACTCACAAGTGCTGTTAAACTAATGAGCAAGCCAGTCACAGTCAACAAGCTGAAGCCCCTCAATTCTGCTACAGACTAACAAAGCCACTTGAAATTATTTCTGAATATAATGAGCTATGATCAATTACAATTATTCATTGCCGGACATCTTGGTCTATTATTCAGTCCGGTGTAAGTGTAATTGTCTTATTATAATGATATGAGTCGAGAGAGGTTCATAGAGATAAGAAGCCTAATGTATCTCTCTGAGACAATTACGCTCTATTGTCCATTAGCCAAAATGAAGTCAGCTCAGTTTTCATTAGTCACAACCTCCGTTCCCAGCTCGAGAGGGGGAAGAGGAAGATGGCTCAGTGCGGGATTTTGTCCCCCTTCCTTGGCCGTGATCCAGCCCTTAACAGCCGTGAAACCTTATCGCAGCAGAAGGCCCACTCGCCTCTTCCCATCCCCAAATCAATTACACGCTACCCATAATAAGTATGTTGTCTTGCCTTTCTCTATCTTGAGCCCTCTCTGCTTGCTATCTGAGTAATTTTCTCCTCCAACTATAGTCTTCAGTACTCTGAATCTAATTTGCTTTTGGGCCTGACACTAAAAATGTAACCTAATAGGGTGTGTGCATTTCCCCCCCCCCTTTAAAAAGCAAACACCTCATGGGGTGCTGCTTTATTTATTGAAAACAATTGTTAAATAGTTGCTGTAGACTTTCTGGGTTGTGTGGCTGTGGTCTTGGTATTGTAGAACCTGACGTTTCGCCAGTAGCTGTGATTGGCATTCTCAGAGGTATACAGAAAGATGGAGTACTCTCTGTGTCACTGTGAGTGTAAGTGTAAGTGTGTCTCACCTTGACACAGAGAGTACTCCATCTTTCTGTGTTATACCTCTGAGGATGCCAGTCACAGCTACTGGTGAAACATCAGGTTCTACAGTGCCAAGACCATGGCCAGACAACCCGGAAAATCTACAGCAACTAATGAACTCCGACTGTGAAAGCCTTCGACAACAAATTGTTAAATATTTGGAATATTTAGGTAGGGCTAACAATTCACTCTCTTTAGAATGGATACTTTAGTGCCACAGCTCTTTTGTTCATTCTCTCTCTCTCTCTCTCTCTCTCTCTCTCTCTCTCTCTTTTGTTCTCTCTCTCTCTCTCTCTCTCTCTCTCTCTCTCTCTCTCTCTCTCTCTCTGGTAGAATTGTTGGAACAGATACATGCAGAAACCCAGGCCACATTGAAAAATCCATAAACATTGGTGATAACAAGATAGCCCAACCCTATTAGAATATCAGTACACAATTTTGTAAGGCTGAAAGCCAAGTTTATTGATGGGGAGTGAAAATTTATAGCCAAGGCAACTTCATAGTGAGGCCCCTTCACTTTCTGAAATTTGAGACCCATTTTCCTAGCCATGAAAAAAATAAAAAAAGGTGAGCACAATTAGGAAGTTTGTTGAGAAAAGCCACTCCAATACAGTTAATATTGCCTCTGCTTCAGACTATCTGGGAGATCTTGCCTAGATTTATGTGTGCATGTTTCATCCCCCTGAGATCTCTTGTTACAGTAATTAATGTGTTGTTGTTTTTTTTAAAAAGAGCTATATTTTATTAAAGGTGTACATTAAAATAATTGAGATTCAGGGTAATTTAGAAAAAAAAATCCTTTCAAAGACATGAACTGATTTCTTTACTATCAGAGCTAGAGCTACTTGAAATAGTCGATCAAATCTATAGTGATTCCCATTTGGATAGGGCATACCTTTCCAGGTTTAACTCTGCTTCTCCAGCTGTGATGAAATTCTCAGGGACTGTACCCGCACTAGCACAAGGGCACTTCCTCCCTGGCAAATTGCAGACATTGAGGAGATGGTCTTGCCATCTGAGAGGCAATTAAAATCCTCCCATGACTGACAAGAACACTATATGAGTGAGTTGAATTTATTCTCTTTTTCTGGGATTTTCAAGTGGTGGGTAGATGTGTGGGTGTGTGCTGGTACATGCCAACAACAAAAGAGGACACAGAGAGAAAGGAACTGTAGCCTGAAATTCCTTACCTTGTCTTGCTTCACCTTGAGGATTTCAGCATCCCCCTCCCAGCCCAGCTCCAAATTGGGAAGTCATCCAGGCTGGGAGAAAGGTGTTGAAAGCACCAGGAGTGATGAAAGGGAGGGCAGGGTGAGGTGTAATTTGCTAGACCACATATTCCTGTTTTCTTTTAAATCAGATATCCTTCATCCCCACTTGTTACACATCAGCAAAATATTGCCTTTCTCCTTCAAACAAAGGTTGTAGCAGCTGAAGGGGATGTTAAATTATACTGAGAAAACACAACAGCTGTGTGATTCAAAAACATTAGAACTGAAGTTACAGAAATTTGATTCTTTCCCTGGAAAATCCTAGAATGCCCTGCAATGTAGTGACATCACTTCCAGTTATGCAGCCAGCAGTATTGTTGGGGCATCATGGGACACTGTTGTTTAAGGTTCCACACACACACCAGTCTTGTGGTCTCCCTGTCTCCAGCCAAGAGCTGGCAACCCTGCCCTCTGTCCCCAAGCAGCATTGTGACTGGCCAACCCACCAGAAGTGATTAGTGTGCCTGCCAGGCACACAGCAAAGCTTTAACCCTTTGGGGAAACACATTATACCCCTTTTCACCCCTTAGGGGTTGAATTCCTAACAATCTCTTCTTAGTGGGTGCTGACATCATGGAAGGAATGCACTTCCCACATTTCATGTTCCTAGGTTCAGGGGTTTGGACTGAGCATTGATGAGTCAGTCAGAACACCTGTTTTGAGAGAGAGAGAGTGCTGCTTCTCCTTCAGACACTAGTTTGGGCGTTGTGTCTTAAAATCCTTAAAAGAACCATTTGCCAAAATGGGCAACACAGGGGTTAAAGCTAAGAGGAGAAAAGGGCCCCACCCACCACAAATATCGAGCGTCCTCACTTGTTTACTTATATAGCTTATTTATGGCTAATATTATGGAATGTACATCATAACCATGGAACATCCAAACAATTTATCAGTGGCATCTAGATTTCAGGTTTTCAGTAAATCTTGAAAATATCCAGTGAAGCTCCACTATTGTAACTAGTGGTTCATTCCTATAGGCCATTGAGAGTATTTACCTATGGGAAATTATGGTAAGAATGCAGCTGGAACTATTGCATCTCTGAGACAACATAGTTTAATGACACAAGGAGAGACAATGATAGAAAAGGAGAATAGGCTCCAAATTCCAAGAAGTGAAGGAAGACTTTAAAAAATACTGGTAGGGTCTGAACTCAGCCAGTCATTTAAAATTTGTGGACTCCAGGCTGCAGGTAGGGGATGCTATTTTAGAATGCTCCATATGAAAAGCTTGGACCCTTGTTCTGATTGAGGCAACCTGCAACAAGGTGAAAGTTCATTGTAGGGCCCAGTCTAAGATTGCCAACCTCCAGGTGGGGTCCAGGGATCTCCCAGAATTACAACTGATCTCCAGACTACAGACATCAGTTCCTCTGGAAAAAATGGCTGCTTTGGAGGGTGGACTCCATGACATTATACATGTGGAGCGCCTTCCCTTTCCCAAACCCTGCCCATCTTAGGCTATATCCCCAAATCTCCAGGGATTTCCCAACCTGGAGATGGCAGCCATAATCCAACCCGAGGCCTTTCACAGTAGAAAGACTAAAAATTTACTTTGCCATTGTACATGTATGCCCAGAGACTACTTCCCATTGTACATGTATGCCCAGAGACTACTTGTAGGTACATCTGAATGAGTAATATAGTGTAGGAAGAAAATGAACCAGAAGAGAGCATACATACAATTAAAAATAACAGTTTAACACTTGAAAACTGTCACAGAAAATGAAACGTTTATCATATATGCATTCATGCTAGCTAACGTAGACTATTTTTTTCTTTCTTTTGCAGTTCATATCACACTGGAAAACATTCAGCACTTTCTATTGTCAAAGGATTTTGGCTTTTTTTTAAAAAAAAAAAGATTTTCTTTAACAATTCCTAAAAAGGGAGGGAGAGACAAACGAGGAGATAAGAAAATGCCTATTCATTATGCCAGCTTCACACATTATGCATCCATATCTGGCATATGAAGAGAATTATGCCTAAACTACACAATCAACAGACTCACACAAGTGATTATCAGATGTTGCACTGCTGCACTTCAAACTGAAAACGTGGGATTTAATATTTGGACAAAAAACCCTGTGCGTATAATGAACTCATGTGAGAGAGAAGCGATTCCTTTGAAAGTCGAGAGCAATCCCCAAAGAACCTCTGGAATGTTCCCAAAAGCTCTGAAAAACATTTTATTTTTTTAAAATATATCTGATGTCAAATGCTAGCTTCACTGTTAAGCTTTAAGAAGGAATGACCCAAAAGACTTTGGCAGTGCCATGAAAATGCTCGGTTTATCAGGTAGGCCAAGATCATGGAAGTTATGAATCTTCCAAACAATAGGTAAATAAGTTACATTTTTACCTGCCGAGTCCTTTTTTCTAATCATATGCAGTTCTGTAACATTAGCAGAAGAGCCAGAATGATGCAATGATTTTATACTAGGATCTGGAAGAACAGGGTTTTAATTCCCACTCTGCAATGGAACTTTGATGAATGACTTTAGAGGAGTCAAAACTGTCAGCCTAACATACCTCATACAGTTGCTGAGAGGAAACCATGAAAGAGAGGAGAACAATGTAAGCTGCTTTGCTTTCCCATAGAGGAGAAGGATGAGGCAAGTGATGCTCTGTCTTCTTGGTGCTTCGCCATGAAAGAGAGGAGAACAATGTAAGCTGCTTTGCTTTCCCATTCAGGAGAAGGATGGTGTGTGTGTGTGTGTGTGTATAAATAAATAAGGTTATAATACCACAAATGCATAAATGATCATACCCTGATGTGGAAAATTTATCTCCGGCATAATATTCCAGTGAGGTGTAGTGGTTAAGAGCAGCAGACTCTAATCTGGAGAGCCATGTTTGATTTCCCATTCCTCCACATGCAGCCAGCTGGGTGACCTTAGGTCAGTCATGGTTCTCTCAGCTCCACCTACCTCACAGGGTGTCTGTTGTGGGGAGAGGAAGAAAAGGCAATTCTAAGCCACTCTGCGACTCCTTTGGGTAGTGAACAGTGGGGTATAAAAACCAATTCTTCTTCTTCCTACTCCTACTCCTCCTTCTCTTTTTCCTCTTCCTCTTCTATTCATGTCTACATTCTACTCTATTAAGCCTTACCTTTTTTAAAATAAATGAAAATAAACTACAAGCAGGATAAAGCTAAGGGATACAAGAATGTTTTCATTTTTTCTATGTGTTATGCGTGTTTACATACTTGATTTTAGTTCTCTGCTTTCCTCTGTGAATTTTGCAGATTTCTTAGTATTGTGTATACATGTTGTACAGTGTTTACGTGCAATATGTCTGCTATTCACACATATGCCATTTAAATTACAATGCAGTTGTGAGCAAGAGAATGCCTGCTGACCTCTCCCACTCAGGCAGTTCCAAATTCCAGCCCCCCCCCCCACGTAGGGAGATCACTTTTCCCTAAGGCCTCAGTGAGAGAGGGAAAGGGGTTGGAAGGCACCCTCTATTCTCCTCTAGGCTTCAGAACAAGAGTATGCCATCTGCCTGTGGTCTGCAGACAATCTCCCGCCCCTAAGCTCCAGCCCCCAAAAGGGTTCTTCTCTCCAGCAGGAACAAAACCCAGAAGTGGGCAGCAATGTCAGGTAATGCCACAACATCACTTCCAGTTTGTACCCAGGAGTGATGGCACAACACTCTAGGAGTTCATACATCTCTATGGCAAGAATGATAGAGAGAGGTCAGTTCCTAGTGCATTGTGATGTTGCTTCTAGATGTCAACCACAGATGACATGATTTTGATCCACTGCCAAAAATATTCATGCTGGTTTGTCAGTGCTAGGGATGCCAGCCTCGAGGTGAGGCCAGGGGATCTCCAGAATTACAACTCATCTTCAGAGTACAGAGATCAGTTTCTCTGGAGAAAATGGATGCTTTGGAGGGTAGACTCAATGGCATTGTACCCCACTGAGGAACCTTTGCTCCCAAGGCTCCACCCCTAAACCTCCAGGAGTTTCCCAACTTGCATCTGGCAATCCTGCCTCCTGTCCCATGCCAGTGGCCAGGGGACCTGGCAACTCAGTTGTCAACCATAAGTGAGAGCACAGTGCATTTTCTTCAGTCTTCTTCATCGAATGATAAAAGGGTTGGAACACTTTCCCTATTTGTGTTCTATAAAGCGCTTAGGGCTCTTTAGCTTGGAGAAAAGACGACTGAGGGGTGACATGATCGAGGTTTATAAGATTATGCATGGGAAAGAGCAGGTAAAGAAAGAGGTACGTTTCTCCCTTTCTCACAATACAAGAACTCGTGGGCACTCCATGAAACTGCAGAGCGGTCGGGTTAGAACGGATAAAAGGAAGTACTTCTTCACCCAAATCCTGCTGGTTGTCAGTGCTAGGGATGCCAGCCTCGAGGTGAGGCCAGGGGATCTCCAGAATTACAACTCATCTTCAGAGTACAGAGATCAGTTTCTCTGGAGAAAATGGATGCTTTGGAGGGTAGACTCAATGGCATTATACCCCACTGAGGAACCTTTGCTCCCAAGGCTCCACCCCTAAACCTCCAGGAGTTTCCCAACTTGCATCTGGCAATCCTGCCTCCTGTCCCATGCCAGTGGCCAGGGGACCTGGCAACTCAGTTGTCAACCATAAGTGAGAGCACAGTGCATTTTCTTCAGTCTTCTTCATCCAGCTTTAAATACAGCCTCATAGGCCTATTATTTGTGTTCTATGGGTTATGAAAAGGCCAAGTCTATGGCAAAACAGAGACTATTGGATATCTTAAGACAACACAATTTAAATATGATAGAGAAATGGCGAGTCCTCCTGGCTCCAGATAACAGAGTAATCCTTATGCTCTACCTCTCCCATTTACTAAATCAGGACTACAGAAGAAAGTTTACACAAATGCATTGGGATGTACTCCCATCTGCAGTCCTGGAGGGAAAATTTAACAAGACTCCTTATGAAGAAAGGATATGCCCCTGTTGCATGGATGGTATCGAGTCTGTAGAACATGTAATTTTTGATTGTAAAGAGTATAACAACATCCACAAATCTCTTCCTTTCTCTAAGACACTCCCTCTGTCTCGCAGCGAAAGAATCTGCCTTTTAAGATGTTTGCTATCTAATAGGCAAGCAGAAGTTACTTATTGGGTGGCTAGGTCCAGATGGCTTGCCCTAAGAATGAGAAAATCTATAGTAGCTCAAAAAAATAAGGAGAATTAAGATTTAGTTTTATTAATTTTAATCGTTATGGTTTTTATGGTGTTTTTATAGCTAGTCTTAAAATTCTGCTTCTATTTTAATGTGATATCTATCATCCATGTTAGAAAATGCCATTGGTTTATGTGTTGGTCAATGACTTTGAATAAAACTTATCTATCTAGGCTTATTATGAATTGGAGTTTTCCCTCATTTCATGCACATCCATGAGTTTTTCTTTGCCATTCTGCAATGATTTTCCTCCCTTCAGTGCTCAGTTCACTTTCTGGTCACTGTTTCTCCGGGTTTTCTGAGAGTGCTTTTGTGCCAGTTTCCCCCCCCCCCTTGTTTTGCTTCCAAGATGAAAGTAATTCAAAAGCATATAGATTCCCTCTGATTCCCACCCCTTCACCCTTTAGCCATCCCTCAAATGTCACTCACTGCTCACATTGAGATTATTCTGTCCACTCTGCACCTTCCACCATCCTCCCCCTTTTATCGGTGTACAAGCTCCATTCCCCCCCCCCATTTTTATGTATGTATGTATTTATTTCTTTATTTGGACAAGTGGCTTGAGTCTAGTGATATGAAACTATCACTAGTCTTGGATCGCTGCATTAAAAAAAATTAAAATGGCAGGGGAAAGTTTAAAAGGAGCAGTGTGAAGTTTAGTTCCCTGCTGGTATTGACTTTAAAGAAGGAGGAGGCAAATGGCAGCGTCCCCAGTGCAAAAAAAAGAAGTATTTCAGTGCTGCATGCAAACAAAATAAAAGTGGGAATCATCAGCACAGAATGAAATTGACATGACATGTAAAGAGAGAGAGAGAGAGAGACTGGGATGGGAAACCTTAAGCTTTGAAAACATTTTTCCCTTTAATGCTTTAGTGAAAAAAGTTGGGGGGGCATTTTGGCAGTCTCTGGAAGCCTAACATTAAAATGGTGGCTGAGCCACATGGACCTTCTATGAACTGCTGAACTTAGGAATCACTTGGGATCGATCCATTTGGAGAACGAGTACAATCTGCACATGACAGACTTTTAAAAACTGCCAAGATCAGGACCAGTGTACAGGATCAAATTAGAGAATCATAAAGAGAAAAACACACAAATTTTCAAGGAAGGGCAGAAAATTAGTGTTGCCCTGTGCAAAATGTGGTGGAGTTGTAGTCGACTTTACACAAGTGCATGCACACATGCACTCACAGGTTGCCAGTGATCACAGCTTGCAATGACTGTGGGTTCTACCATGCATTCTGTACACTCAACATGTTCCCCCATATTATGATATTATGTGGCTCCCATTTTTCACAGCAAAGAATCCCCTAGTGTTCAGCAATGTGGAAAATGGGGCTTCACAGCTGCTTGTCAGTTTTAGAGAAAGTCTGGTCAGTTTCAACAGTGGGTTTTCCCCCTTCATCTGCCTTCTTTTGTTCCCTTTCACTCAGTGAACTAGCACTAAAATGCATGCACAAAACCTGAACCACAAGTATTTAAATGAAAAGTGCTTGCTAGATGCTCCTGCACAGCTGTGATAGGGCAATTGCATAAAATTTGGACATACACACACCCCACATGTCACAAATGACGTTCCACCCTGATTTAGAAAAGTCCATTTTTAAAACTGTAGCTCCAAAAGATAACACAGCAGAGAATCCCTATTGCTTGGCAATACGGAAAAGGGCATTGCAGCTGCTTGTCAGTTTCATAAAAAGTCTGGTCAGTTTCAACAGTGGGTATTTCCCCCTTCACCTGCATTCCTTTCTGCTCCCTTTCATTCAATGAACTAAATGCATGTACAAAACCTGAACCACAAGGATTTAAATGGAAGTTGCTTGCTGGACACTACAGCACAGTTGCAGTTAGGGCAATTGCATGATATTTTTAAAAAAAACTTTGGATGCCACTCCTCACCTTTCACAACTGGCATCCCACCCCCATTTTGAAAAGTGTTGGGGTTTTTTTTTATTGTAGCTGCAGAATAAATAAACCAGAGGAAAAAGAATGGTTTGTATGGTGGGCCCAGAACCCGACTTCAAAATTAAAAGCTTACTGCTCTGAAAATCTGCAGAAAGATGTGCATGTGTAATGGGCCATAGTTTCCCCTGCAGCTCCTTCCCCCTGAAGAGAGAACCCACCCCCTAACAAGAGAAGCCTCTCCCACAAGAGACCAAGAATGGCCACTTCAAATTTCTGCCATGGGTAGCCATAGGCCAATTCTTCCCAATCTCCATGCTTCCAGCAAGCCAGGCAGCAGGCCAGGAGTCCTCAAAGGGCTCTAGGCTGGTGTTGCCAGTCAATTGGGAGGCAGGCCCAGAGGTCCTAAAAGGGTCAAGCATTGTCTTGGGCAGCCAGCTGGGCCTCAGCACCACCTCCTCCTCCCAGAGCAACTAATTGCGAGCCACCCTTTTCTATTTGTAAGCTGCCTTCTCTGCTCAGGTTTGCATTGAAAAACTGCTTTTTGAGATATGGGAGGAGAGTCGTGTAAATTCTGAACATGATACTCTGACCTGGATAGCCCAGGCTAGCCTGATCTCATCAGATCTCGGAAGCCAAGCAGGGTGGACTTGGCTAGTATTTGGAAGGGCAGCCTCCAAGGAATACCAGGGTTGTGACACAGTGTCAGGCAATGGCAAACCACTTCTAAAATGTCTCTTGCCTAAAAAAAAAGTCTAAAAATGGGGGAAAAACCAGCGTCATAAAGGTCTCAGATACACGCAATCCACTAGGAGAAACACTATCAGAAACTGCCAAAATATAAACTGTATTTAACGAATATCAAGTTGGTGGTGTCACAGCAACAAAATTAAGTGCATACTATAACTCTAATAATGCATAACATACAATGTTTCCTCCTTAGAAGATAAGACATAAAGTCCATGTAATCAGTTCAACTTGATAGGAGGAGTCCACATAGTCAAAACATTTTCCAAACAGCCTTGGCAAAGAATGCTGAATGTAGAAGCTTTCTACATTACTACGTAGAAGCTTTATCATTGCCAAAATTATCAGGACTTGTAAGCACCCCAGGAACTCTGCCAGCATGACAGCAAGATCAAATCCCAAATGGGGAGAATGTTAGGTGTGACCCAACGACTTCAACTGACCATTATGAAAAGGAGGGCATGTACTGATACCTCCTCGATGTCATTCAGCCCAAGCAAAATTCAGACTTTACTCCCTCCTGTAATGATCTGTTAACCTGGCACAAAATCTTCCAACAGATAAGGGTCATGCTTAAATTGTTCCCACTGGCCTTTCCATCTGTTTCTCCCTATCCCTTTTGGCATCAGTCTGCACAGCATGGAGGTGGGAGGGCTGGGTCTGTAGAAAGGATCTTGAGCTGGCAACCTGAGAGAAAATAGGAATTCTGTGTGCCACCCAGTCCTTGCTACCAGAGGGAACTTCAGGGAGACCAGGACACCATGGACAAAAGGGGGAAATATATCAAGGCCCATTGGGGACAAAGTTCAGCAACCCTGAAATAGGGGCCTGGAAATAGAGTGCCTGTGTATTGTAATACAAGAGCAGCAACAACAAAATAATAGATGCTGACTCAAAGTAACCCCTTGTTTACTGGGGGTGGGGGCAGAACCAACAGACCTAAATGTTTGGCAAGCAAATGGAGAATTTTGAAAGGATATATATATGTGCTCTGTCCCGGTTCAGGGATGCTGGGACGTAACCCACGCACCCCAGAGACCTCAATAACCACCAACTCACCCAGGGAACCAGCAGACCAAGAAGACCCCACCTCTCTGAGCCCTGTCAGCACAGCCGGGACACAGCAGTCCAACCCCACCCGACCATGGAGCACAGCAGCAGGAGAGGCCGACAGTGCCAGGGAGAGGCTGACGGTGGCCCCACACCCTCGCGAAACCCTACATGCTGCCGGTGGCGGTGTGGCCCCAGGCCACCAAGACCACTGCCGGCGTAGCTACAACCACACCCCGGCCACGGGGAAGCTTATCAAGGAGGGCGGGGCTGGGAGGAAGGAGAGGGAGGCAGGGACAGGAGATGGCACTGAGTGAGGGAGCTGGGTATAAAGGAGAGGGAAGTGAAGGGGCCGGGGAGGAAGGGCGTGCTCAGAACTACCTGACGCTGGCAGAGAGAGAAGGAGTCCAGGGAGGACTCTGACAGGCTGGGGAACTGAAGCATGAAGCACAGAGGTAGAGGGACTTACGGAGTGGCGTTCAGCTCTGTCCCCTACCCATCTGAGGCCCCAACACTCCCCCTCTTCTTCACAAGCCTCATCTCCCAGAGCCGTCGGACCTCCCCCGCCTCGAGACGTCACGGCCATGGGAGGGTCTGTCCCCGGTGCCCAGGGTGGGCTTGACATGCTCAATTGCAGTCTTCTGTATCACAGAAACAAACAACCATAACCCAGAAACCTCCTCACAATTATTAGATTTTGGTTTGCTGAAAACTAAAAAAAAATATGCTTTTCAGAATAGTTTTTAATGGGGTTCTTTTTATTAACTCCCCCCCCCTTTAAAAAGCACAAATGTGCTTTTCTGAGTTTCTGCATCTTGAAATCACAGATTTGGACACATACTTGAAAGCTGTGGCAAAATGTGCTTGCACAACAATCAGCACCAAATTCAGAAATCAACGCACAATGAGGAATCTAAAAGAATCCCCAGTGGCCCAGTTCCATTTGGGAACAAAACCAAGGGTTAGATTCTGCCATGATTCTCCCCCCCCCACTTTCCCCCCTTCCCCGGTAGCACCCTATGAGCCCATCGAAAAGCTCCCACTGGGGATCACAGGGCTTTCATGGCAAAAAGTGCTTGAGAGGGGGGATTGCAATGCAGGCAGCTACTGAGCATGACTGTTTCTCCTCCTGCTGCCCATCCATGGACATTAAATGGATACAACCCCAGTTATTTTGGAACTCCAAAATCCGTGTGTGTGTGTGTGTGGAGATGAAGGCAATTTTGGCAATGCTCCTAATCTTTAACCAGTTCCATGCTTTCCAAGATAATTGTCAATTGAATTATCAAAATATATTCAACCCATTGCCCCTTCTCTTGCTTTATGGTAGGCTTAGAGTCATTAAAAATCGCTGCTCATTAAAAATCTCCATCTAATGTCGCTGCTAAATCCAATACTAGGGCTATTTTTCCTCATCGCCTGAAGCATTTCTTCCTCTTGCACTTAAAACCTGATCTTCAGAGTCTGGCATTATTTATTTAGGAAATTCAGTATCTCATAACTACTTAACACAAGATTTGGAAGGCCTTTTATACAGACTCATTGGAATAATGGCCGCATTTCCTGAATCTTTCAGGGACTTCTGCTGCCCTCCGACTGGTCAAGGTACTCCTGTCAATATTTAATTTGTATTGACCTGTGGTTTGATTACAATGCATAATGCTGATTACATCTATCTTCCAATAAAGCCTGCTTGCCGGCTGCGACAAAACTCTATTGATACATTTGATTTGCCCTGACAGGGAGAAGGAAGGAAAATGCTGACTTCCCCACTTCCTGCGGCATGTCTTGTATATTATTAACCAGAAAGGGAGCATGACAGCATCTTGCAAAGCTAGCCAATTCCTCTTCCAGCTATACTTTGCATATTCTGAAAACAAAATCTACATCGGTTAAAAAGCTGGAGACAAACCAAGCTTTGCAGTTAGAATAGCCATTTATTTATGAGCTATACCTTTTGAGATAGAAGGGTGCCACAAAAAATGGCTTACCGATGCTGAAATGGTTAAAAAAACATTCTGTAAAACAAAAGGCCCCCCCTTTTTTCCCAGAAGAGTTCCTTCCAGTGTCTTGAAACAGCTGTCTAAAATCTCTCTTTGGAACAGTATCTCTTCACTTTTTACACCATGTATCCTGGGACATCCCTGCTTCTTCTGGAACAATGGCAAGTTGTTTATTTAATACATTTCTAAGTCACCTCTACAGAGACCTCCTTGAGACAGCTCACATAAGAACGTAAGAGAAGGCATGTTGAATAAAGCCAATGGCCCATCCAGTCCAATGGCCAAAAACTGGGTGCCATCAGGAGGTCCACCAGTGGGGCTCAACTCCAGAAGCCCTCCCACTGTGGCCCCCCAAGCACCAAGAATACAGTGCATCACTGCCCCAGACATAGTGTTCCATCTGCACCTTACGAATAATAGCTACTGATGGACATTTCTATGCTTGTAGCGACCACCACTTCTTGTGGCAGTGAATTCCACATGTTAAGTACTCTTTGGGTGAAGTACTTCCTTTTATCTGTTCTAAACCTACTGGTGATTAGTTTCATTGAGTGCCCACAAGTTCTTGTTTTGTGAAAAAGTGAGAAAAGTACTTCTCTACTTTCTCTATACCATGCATAATTTTGTAAACCTCTATCAAGTCACCCCTCAGTCATCATTTCCCCAAGCTTAAGAGCCCTAACCTCTTTAACCTTTCTTCATAGGGAAAGTGT
Source organism: Gekko japonicus (assembly GCF_001447785.1). Taxonomy (NCBI): domain Eukaryota; kingdom Metazoa; phylum Chordata; class Lepidosauria; order Squamata; family Gekkonidae; genus Gekko; species Gekko japonicus. The sequence continues at coordinate 237,903 of NW_015162002.1, read as the reverse complement.
TCCATCCCCTTAATAATTTTACTTGCCCTTTTCTGCACTTCTTCCAATCCTATAAGATCTTTTTGAGGTGCAGTGACCGGAACTGTACACTATTCCAAATGAGTCCACACCCTCGATTTATACAGGGACTTTAAGATACTGGCTGTTTTGTTTTCAGTTCCCTTCCTAATAATCCCCATCTTCCTCAATAGCTTTTGTTCATCAATGTGCCTACTAATTCTATCTTTAATAACGGTTTCTCACAAAATAGAACAAGTCATAAAAACAAAATCATTACAATTGACAAACATTAGAAAACACCCAATAACAGCCAGAAGCATAGAAACAAATAAAAACCCCAGAACATAAAATATTGAGCAGCCAAAATAGTCTTCATAACAGTCCCCAGTCTTGAGGCACATAGTAAAAATAATTAAAAAGATCAACCCCCTAGACTGACTCTCTACAACCTTTTATCCTTATAAGTGCCCCTACAAAGCTGTATAGACTTCTGAATGATTTCACATCTAAGTGTAAAGCAGAAATAGTCTACTTTTTCTTTTGTAACCAATGGATTTAATCCTTACAATTAATTTCTAGGTGAAGGAATGTTACGGTATAGAGGGTTAAAAAAAAACCTACCTTTCTCGTTTCTATAAAAAAAATGCTGCAGTGAATTTGATACTCATGAAAATTGAAGGACTAAAAACACTTGCTTCAGGGCGACCTGGAGCTATGCAACCTTTGGTAACAGCGTACTGACATTGCATTATCATTTCTGAGCTGTAGTACCCTTACATCTCCAAGCATGAGCCATTTCTAAGCCTCTTGTGTCAATTGCACATCAAAACCAGTGGGTCTTTCTTGTGATACAGTCAAGAAAGCTAGACTAAAAGCAACTCCTGGGTAGACTGAGGGCAAACCAGCTCATCCACAGCCCACAGAAGTTGGGAAAGGTGATGTGCACGAGGACATGTAATGCGTACATAATACATACCTGATTCCTGTCAGCCTGCATCATCCAAAACCTGGGTTTTGTGAGAGCATTCAGAAACATGGCAACGTAGACCAATTAAGGCCCTGGTCACACGGGCCAGAAAATGCAGGGGGGAAGTGTGGCTGTTTGCCCCGGAACAAAGTAATGTGCGGCAGCCCGATCAGACATCCTGTCGAGGTCCCGTGGTTAGGCCATTAGATGCCGATCACACGGCTAGTCTGCAGCACAGCAAAGAAGCAGAACAGCCTGTTCACACTGGCAATCGCACCGCGCTGCTTCCATGGCAAACGGGATTTTTTTTGTCTCACTGTGCGCATCCTGTGTGCATCCTGTGGAGACTTAAAAAAACCCAAAACATCCGGTTTGCAATGAGACATGGGCGGGCGCCGGATGCCATGGGTTTCCAGTGGAAATGTGATCAGATGCCCGCCCTTGTCCTGCGTTTTCTGGAAACTAGTCCATTGTATGTGGTAGTTTTTTACTCCACATCTTCGGCAACAAGCCACAGGTTAGCCACGGGTGCACTATGCTTCCCAGATGTTGTGGTGTGATCGCGCCCAGAAAATCCACCTATCATCCGTGTCTTCAGCGTGGCAACTTCTCCGTGTGAACGGGGCCTAAAACATATAGCTGATAACTCCCAAAAAAATTTCAGATGGAGCATCCTAGTACACTAGCATAACCTCCTCCCCCATTTTTCAGTCTCTTCCTCCATCACGAAAGTTTGAAACTAAGCATGGAGAGCATATCATCTTACTCAGGCTCCACACTGTTAGTTGCTTGGCTAGAAAGTATTGTTCAAAAGAAGGGTTTCAGAGAGGTGGCTTCTCTAGACAGCTGGAGAAAATTACACAAGAGTCAGGTATCACCTTAAAGACTAACAACATTTATTTCAGCATGAGCATTCATGAGTCAGAGCTGACTTATTTACATGCATAGGAGCATTTCACTGCTGGGTAGTTAAGCAACTATGTACACTTCTGTGCCTCTGAGGAAGTGAGTTCTGACTCATAAAAGTTCATGCTGGGGGGGGGGAATGTGTTGGCCTTTAATGTGCTACCCAACTCCTGTGTAATTAAGATATATCAGTGTTTACACCAGGCCTGGCCAACCCCCAAGCTTCATAGTGCCTGCAACTTGCAGGGGTTAATATTACACACCTCTTTGTGTTTGAAGGGAACTGTGAGATACAAATAGGTGGAACAGGTTTCTATGGTATTCCTTGTGGGTCATGCAGTTGTGGCAGTGGGGCTTCCACATGGAAAAAGCCCCCACCAAGCCTATAGCTCGCGCGGGGCCCATGGGGCCCGCCCCCCTGTGGTTTTTGCAGGCCCCTCCCCCGCTCCTCTGGTCTTTCTTTCCCGCACACC